>NW_021318647.1:235272-384767 GCF_001605985.2 Dendrobium catenatum
CAATTTCTGCACATCGTACTGGACGATCTTGAGATTGTACGGTACGATATTTGAAGCCCAAATTGAGTTTTTAAGGGTTTTTTTGAGCCCTCTATTTAAGCACTCTCATAAGACTTTGTAAGAGTCTTTTGGCAGCCACTGTGTCTTTGTTCTTTTGGAGAAAACTTGAAGAGAGGACTTGAAAGGGAGAGAGGAAAGGGTGAAGTTTGAGAGAGGGAGAAGATCCTTGGAGGGGGTTTCAAGGGAGTGTGAAGGAGATCACACGGTTGCTCCGGCGAGCTTGCACCTCAGTACCATCGGATTCAAGGTTTGTCTTGAAGGAAGTTTTGGGAAGAAGAAGATCTCATTGGTGTCAAAGGACCTGGCTCCTCCGCCGCACCGGGGAAGGTGGAAGTGATTGTGTAAGGGCTTCTCCGCCTAGCTGTGGGAGCTAAAGGAGAATCACTAAAGGTTTAGTGTAATACTCGGAGGGTGCCTCCGGGGAGTGGACGTAGGTCATGGTTTGACCGAACCACTATAAAAATCTTGGTGTGTTCTTTCCTTTATTTTTCTGCACTTTAGTTTTGCATTTATTTTTATTGTGGTTAATTACGTGGATGAATTTGATTATATATCTTTTTATTGTGAATGAAATTCGCTTCCGCATAAAGTCATAAAAAGATATTTCTTTTCATTAAAAGAAGTTTTTAATCATCGAATTCACCCCCCTCTTGTCGTTCAGTAATTTCAACAAAGTGATGAAAGGGAAAGGTGTAAGTGATGATTTGAAATTTTAATGTTGGCTGAAGAGATTAAAGCTGAACGTTAATGTGGAAATTTTTTGGTGGAGACTTAGTAAATTTGCTATTCCCACTAACCATTTTTTAAAATTCTGAAGACTAGCAGATGACGATCGCTGTGCTAGAGGTTACCAGGTGCTGCAGAATTATGATCATATTATTGTTCATTCCAAATATCTTCAAGAAATTGTCAACAAAATCTGTGAATGGGGCTTTTGTATTCCTGTTTTCAACTCTTTGGAAGGTTGTTTAGAAGAAATGAGAAGATGTTCTGGCAGCAAATCTGGCTGGATCAGTCTTTATTATGTGGCTGTATTCCTGAACTGGAAAAATCGTAATTCTGTAAAGCATGGTAAAGAAGCTATGCCATGTTCTTCTGTGGTTGTAAATGTGCTGTCTCTTGCCGTTTTAAAATCTTCTCCTTATCTAGTAAACTGGGATGCTAATCTCCAAAGGTAGTCTTATAGTACTTGGCACCCCCCTCTGTTAGATTGGATCAAGATTAATGTGGATGCTTCCTTATTGAGCTCTTATAGATGTGGTATTGGTGGTATCTTCAGAGATCATAAAGGTAGACTTCTTCTTGCTTTTGGAAGGAATAAGATGCATTGAGACATTACCCAGCTTGAGATGGAGGTGATTGTGCAGATTAGAGAGCTCATACAAGGTTGGATGCTTAAAAGTTTAGGTGTTATCATTGAAAGTGATAATGCCAATGTGATTACATTCTTACAAGATTATTTGAAGAAAGTTGATTGGCACTTGGATATTGGGCTGGCCAAAGAACTTTACTTCCTTAATGACTTCAATAAAATCATTTTCCATCATGTGTATAGGGATTGTAACAAAGTAGCAGATTTTTGCTACTTTAGCTTTGGATGGTAACTTTACTTTTGATTGTTTTTTTTAGGTAACATTCTGACACCTTTGATTAATTTGATCAAGGATGAGATGTTACCAATTTAGTTTGTATCTAGGTTTGTTACCTTGTTTCCTTTAATTGCATTGCTTTTGCACGGTTTAAAAAAAAAAAAGAAGTTAGGAGAATATCAAATGATTCATCAAGGTAATATTTTTCTTATTCATTCTCTTATATCTTTATCATATGAATAAATTGAATATGACTTTTCTTTATTTATTATTCATTGAAGGCTAAATCTATAGTTTGGGCAAATGATGTAATCACATAGTAAGTACTAATGTTGACTTTTGTACTACATTTTTTATGGATATTTTAAATATTTCCCATTCTTTATTTAATGCATACAATGGCCATATATAAAATTAATATCTAGTGTTGTATTAAGCCTCGATGGAGGAATATTGAAATAAATAGGAGTACCAAAATGAAAAGTTTGCATACCTAGACATAAGTTGTTAAACTTCCTACATTTTATGGAGAGTATTATTGAAGGAAGGCCTTAAATTTTCCCTTTCAACAATACAATCTTTATAGGATTTAGGGATTCATATGTTATGATCTAATTAAAAATTAAAGAGTACAATTATGCAAACTATGTTGTCATGCATTCATTTGTCCAAAACATTTAATTTTAATTAGTATTAAATTTTCTTTTAAGTTTCCATTGCATGAAAAAAACTTAAAAGTATCTATCTTTTACATTTAATAGGATAAATTATGCATTTAGATTAAATAATAGTAGCTTGATTGCAAAGAATAAAAACACTTTATCATGGGATTGACACTATTTTTTATTACTTTATCAGTTGATTTGACATATATACTTGTGCTTTTTAAGTGGGATTTTATAAAATTTATACCAACGAAAACCTAAGATAATTTAAGCATTAATTCAAAGCATGCACCAACTAAAGCCTTGCACCAAGTTTTTAGCACCATTATAGGGAAAGTGATGTGCATATTGTAAATTTAATTTTATTGTTGAAATAAGTACACATTTAAACCTACTTATACTTGTATATTTTTTTATTAGATAAATCTGAAAAAAAAGCCAAAAAAAAACATGTTGTTGATTGTTTAGCATGTGATTTTTACTTTAGTTATTTCATCATTATTGTATGTTTAGTAATCTAGTAATTGGCCCATGTTATTTGATTCTAAAATAAAAAAAGGACCCTTGCAAAAATTCAAAAAAAAAAAAAAAGATTTTAATGATGCTGACTCAGTATAAGATTAGGTTAGATGTAAACCCCTTAGAGATTATTTTAACCCTATAGTATGAAGAATCAATCACATTATCAATAAATCTACTATCTTGGATAATAACTTTGAATTGATACCAACCATAATTCAAATGGTTCAAAATTTCTAGTTTGGGGGAACTCCTATTGAAGATCTAAAATTACACTTAACTAGTTTCTTAAAAATTTATGTAACATTTTTAAGTATAATGGTATCAGTGATGATACTTTTAAATTTAGATTATTTCTATTTTTCTAAGAGACAAAGACATGATATAGTTGAATTCTTTGTCCCTAGGCTCAAGGACCACTTGGAATGAGGTGGTGTATAAATTCTTAGATAAGTATTTCCCACCTTCAAAAACAATAAACTTAGAAATGATTTCATGTCATTTGCCTAGTTTGAGGGAGAATTAATTTTTTAAAGTTGGGAGAGAAAAAATTGCCTCATTATGCTTTACCTGATAAGTTGGTTATTTAGACATTTTATAATGGATTGGTAGGATTCTTATGCTAATCATAGATGCAACCACCAGAGGATCTTTAATATTTAAGCTATTTTAGGAAGAATATGAATTAATTAAGGAATTGATAACAAATAATTTTTAGTGGCCTTTTGATAGCATAAATCCCAAGAGAGGAGCTGGAGTTTGTGATTCATATACTTTTCTAATTCTTAATGCTCAATTAGAGATAATTTTTAAGAAGTTAGAGAATATATGAGTTATTTTAGGATGATAAATTTGTATTCAATTGAAAGATTATAATAATAATTTTATTAATGATAATATTCTCTAGGTATTGAAGGTGTGAATTTAATTAGAAGAAAAAATAATTCCGATTACAATATATACAATCCAAGTAGGTGGAGTCATTATAATTTAATTTATTCTAGTATATTATTTTACTCTATTGTTTATATTTAATTTAAATTAATTTATGCTTAACCGCTGAGTCTAAACCTCTACATATAACTTACACTTTGACTGCTTATTTAGCTAGAATAAAATGATACTTTAAAATTAAGATTAACTAATATCCTAGATGATAGTTTGAATATATACTACATAATATTTCATCATTTAAAAATCTTAATAATTAACTAATATAGATCATTTAAGCTATTAACTCATTTCTAACTTAGAAGCTATATACTAATATATTGACTACTTAATTGAAGAGTGAATAATTGAGTTTAGTGAAAAATAGGTACCTTAAATTAGGAAAATCATAGTAAACATATAAATGGAATTAGTGATCTTATTAAATCTTTAAATTAAATCAACGAGGGTTATATAAAGATAGAAGGTAAATTGATATACAAAATCATTAATATGCACTTCATAAGTTTGAAAAATATGAAAAGTCTTATAAAGAAATATGACAAAGGAAAAAAGAGTTGAGTTCATTAAAAAATTGGAATATGTTGAAGCTTAAGTCGAAAAGCACCCTTATACTTAAATCTAATAGGATAAGATAGGTAAACTAATACATATAATTGTTTACTAATAAAATTTCAAATGTAACTACAAACAGAACTAATTCTTAAGGAATATATTATTCATTATTAAGATGAGATGTCATTCAATGACGTCCACTCATAGTGGATAGATTCAATATAAGCAATAACAATGGGTGACTAATTGGGATAATTATTATGATCTTTTAATTTAAAATTATAATTTTGATCATTCCAAATTACTTCAAGACTACTATATTATCTTAAATTTTAGTTAGTAATTTTAAATAAATAATTTTACTTTAGCTTTTAAGTTAACAGATAGGTGATTTCACCATGGCTTGAAGTTAAGGAAGTGTTTAAGATGGGGGAATTTATTAAATATAAGTCATTTAATATTTATTTTATTTAAAATAAAAATAAATGTGTTGTTTGAGATATGTTTGTGAAAAAAATATTAAATAGAAGGAAAAATTCATAAGTTTTCAACATTATTGCAGCTCCCATATGTTTGGCACCATAGCATGGACATCTAAAACACATAGTGCATAATTTAAAAGTTACAACACTAGACTCTTACAAATTGTAAGATAAGTTAATGCCCCATTGGAGTTATTGTCAGCACCATAGTGCTCCATAGTGCCATAGCGCTTCACAATACATCGCTCTAGAGAACCAGCACCATAGTGCTAGAGGCTTAAAAGTTAAACATCAAAGTGCTTATTATTTGAACTCTATAGTGCTAAAATATACTTATGATCACCATAATGCTTAAAATTTATAGCACCATGGTGGAGAAGTTTAAAAATTTAGAGCAAAGTAAATTTAGCTAGAAGCTGCATCAATTCACCCTGGTAAACCTAGTACCAAAGTGTTGACCTCATTATTATATGAGGTTGACTATCCAAACCAAAAAAACAAATCCAAAACCTCAAACAAAAACTCAACAAAAATCTTATGACCTATAACCCTTTTTGTGCAATTTTTTAATCACCTCAGAAAGCAAACCAAATGTTTTCCAATTCATGATCTTTCAATTGCATATTGATTAGACGTGTCCCTAGAGTGAACCATCCAAAATCGAGGGAAATATGAGCCTTCTAACCCCTAAAACTAAAAATATTTCCATTGAACTTGTGATCTTCCTCAAAACCTTTGAACTTATCAATAACCCCTCTTATGACATGTTAAATACAAAATTACATTTTTTATACACCCTGGTTGTCCATGTGTCCACTAAACCAGAGATCCTTATGGGAAAATAAATCAGTCTCTTAAACCTCAATACGGCTCATTCAATCCAACCCTTGTAACCTATTCCAATGCTTTCCAAATATCATTTGGGATGCATTGAACAAAAACCAAAGTATTGATTTTATATGGTTGACCAAAATACCCATTAAGGGCCCAACCATGCATTTCATGTAAGGAGAACTCACCATTAGTTGAGACCACCTCCATTAGGTCCAAAATATAATTTTGAACTTACTAGTCCTAACCATAACCTTGGTTTGATTTAGTTGGCCAAATCAACCATGGTTAATCAAATCAACAAAACACTTAATCAAATCCAAATTTAATGCTCCAAGTATAACCAAACCAAATAGAAATTCCATTGCATGCTCAAAACATACCCAACACTTTCATGAGTCAAACCATATTAGTTTGATTTAGTCAACCCATTTAGAATGTTCAAAACTCATGCATGAAATCAACCCTTAATGGAAATATCCAACCCTTGGCCTCAAGTCTCTTGGACTTTACTCCTACAATATGCATGACTCCCCAAGAATAATCCCAATCAGCTTTGACTTGTTGAACCCCATCAAAGAATCCAATTTCCTTCCATATTTTTCTACCTAAGCCACTTAAATCATACCTAAAGCTTGTCTAAAGTAACTCCTAAACCTAGCCCAACTCACGGTCTATCTAAAATTGGTAAAACATGGCCCCACCTCATGGGAGATCACAAAATTCATTCACATGCTTGTTACCAATTCTATAGGACCTAACAACTTAAGATAGTTGGCAAAAATCTAAGGATCCACCCAATAATTTCCAACCATCAGAGAAAAAAGTTAGGGTTCAAAGTGGGAAAATGCATTAAAACCCCTAATTCTAATTCAACTCCCTCTCTCAACTTCCTTTATCCCCAATAGATTCTCCACTTGCTTCTCTAGAGTCCTCCCATCTTTTAAAAGCTTCACCCCATCATTCTATAGCATCTAAAGTTCCTATTTGTGTAGAGTGAGTGAGTGAGTGAGCGAGAGATAGAGAGAGTGAGAGAGATAGAGAGAGAGAGAGAGAGAGAGAGAGAGAGAGAGAGAGAGAGAGAGAGAGAGAGAAAGAAATATAGAGAAAAAGTGAAGATTTAAACCTATCATTCAAACCAACTTAAACCATCTCTTAGGGTCTTCTATAAAGTTTAAGAGGATCTATCCAGGAGAAAAACATGCCCAAGATCTCACAAATTCATCCATATATTGGTATGATATTTACATTTTAAGTTTAAAATTTATTTTGAAACTGCTCTAAATCCTTAACGCAAGGAGCCCCCAAATTTGAAGCATAAAAGGATTAGGATACCAAAAGCACATGTTTCAAATTTCATCAAATTTGGACACATATTTTGAAAGTTACGAGCAATTGAAAATTTTAGTTCAATTTGAACTAAACTGCCTCTAATTTATAACATCCATTTTATCGGACGGCCTAAAATGCACCTTGTAGCCCAGAACAGATTTATGGATTCTATTAAAGCTTGAACATATAGTTTGGACATTGATTGGTCATATAGTATAAGCAGAGCCATTAATACTATCCGAGTAGATTGATCCATTCTCATTTATTGCCCATATGAATGAGGGATATGCTGAGTCTCAATAAGTGTCCTTCCATGTGTCAGATGGCACCGGTAGTTACAACCATTGTGTTGATGTTAAAATTTATTTAAAATTGAATTAAAATATTCAATTTAATACACAAAACTTTTAGAAAGCATAAAAATTTAAATTTTTTTGCCAAATTGAGTGATTTTAAACTTGTTAAAAAGGTCTTGAGACCTTATATTTTATAAAATTTATTTTGAAAAAGTTTAATCAATGGATTCATTGAAATTCTTTTTTTTTTTTAATTTCCTCAAGATCCAGTGGTCAAAGTGGACTCAAATTTTGTTGGAAAATTTTTGAGCCTTTTACAAACCCTTAATAATTTTAATAATACATGGTATGCTTACGATTACTTTAAAATGAATTTTTAATGTGATGGGTCCAATTTGGACCCATAATTATTAAAATTATAATTTCCCAAATTGGTTAGAATTTTTTTTGTGGTGTGCATTAGCATGTTTAAAGATTTGCTAGAATTAATTGCAAACCCATTGGAACAATAGTGACACCTAGGAAAAATAATTAAATGATTTATATAAATAATGTAAAAAAATCCTAAGAAATCCTATACTTACCCAATAGGGGTGAAACTTTAAAATAGTAAGCTTTTTTTTATAAAGAATGCTTTTTGCATTAAAGCTAAAGAAAGGAAATAAAGTACAAACCTATAAAGAAATAAAAATCTATCACAGTCCTTCCTAATCAAGTCAACAAAGCTTGATGGAAGTTCTTTTTCTAAAAATGTTTCCCAATAAAAATCTCCTAATAAAGCAGGATGGGAGCAATAATATGCCACCTTATTATAATCTCTTGGAACAAAATTAAAAATGATATTGTTGAAGACTTTAAGGAAAGAGAGGTCCACCCTTTGAGCTTTATTTTTCTTCTTTGAGTTCCCCTTTATTGAGTTTTGGAGCTTATTCATGATATTTACAATGTCTCCTTCAATAATTATTACTTTATATTCACTCTTCCATCGTTGAATGTAATTGTAAAAAGTAATTATTTATTTTAGCTCCAAAAAAGCAATATCCCAATGTAGCATCTTTTTGCCGTAAGCACACATCATTCTCCCTTTATGGTCTCTAAGCATACTTGCAATACCCGTTGCATTTGATGGTAAGACTACCGCATCCACATTCAATTTGATCCAACCTTCAGGTGGGGGGCACCAAGCTTTAGACATCATTTGTTGATTGGTGTCCTAGTTCTTCTCGATTGAAGATGACTATATATAACAAGCATTAAATAATATTTTAGCCGCTGTATATGCTGTGGGAAGAATAATTTTTCCATGTTTTGAGAAGTTCTGAAACTTCTAGTTATAGTAAACTACTGAAACATAAATTTTGGCTAGGCCACCATTCGTTCTTCCTCTATTCTTTTGTTCATCTACATACTGCGACATACTTTGGAATAAAGGAACGTTGATCCCCCATTATCTCAATTTTTGCAATATATCAATTAGCTTAGAGTAGCTTAAGACAACATGTTATGCTTCTTCTAGAATTTGGCATCCTCTTGGACAATCTCAATTGCAAGTTAATCTTGGTGTATCCACTCATTGGTCGGCAAAGCATCCTTCAGTAATCTCCACCAAAATAGAAATTCACTTTAATTTACTTTCATATTTTTCATCCATCTTATGTTTTTTACCTTACCACCTTGAGTTTTACTAATGGCTTCATAAGACAAAGCGATAATTGATCTCCCTGAGTTATTGCTGATTAGTTCTACCTTATTATCCTTCTCCTCATTTCTTATAGATGTTTGTTGAATCAGTTTTCCCATTTCTTCAGAGGAATATGTGTTCAATTTCTCCTTGTTCTAATTTCCAACATCTTTAATTAAGAAAGAAACCTCCTTATAGTGCAGATCAATTACATTACGGGTAGCCGGCCAAATATTCAAAATTCTGTGAAGTATCCAAGTGTCTCTTATAATGTTAATTTTTACTCCATTCTGCACTTTCCATCTTATTATTAGTTTAAGATATTTTTCTCCTTCTTTCATAATTTTGCAAGATGGAGAAGAGTTTCTTTTAACAACTTCTTCCCAAATGCCTTCACCATACTTCTTCTTCAAAACTTTATTTAAAATCGAATCTGGATATTGTAGAAAGTTCGATGTTAGTCTTGCTCTCAAAGGGCCTTGCCAATCTGATCGTCCTAGAATACCAAATTGTCCTGATTTAGTAGACAAGTATAATGCAGGATATGCTATGTAATGCAGTCCCTGTCTCCCATTTTCCTTATGCCATAAAATATTCCAGCATATTTTATCAATTGTCATCAAAATGCTTCTTGGTATTAATGTATGAACCACCTGGTATGAGAGTATCGAAGAAAATATTGCTTTAATTAACAACATTATTCCTGCCATAGATATCCACCGAGCTCCCCATGAATTCAATCTATCCATTGCTTTTTCTATTGCATAGTTGAAATCTAATGCTTTCAATCTCCTTAACGCCAATTTTATTCCCAAGTAATTGAATTCCTTGACTTCTTTAATTCTCGTGAATTTATTTAATTTCCTTCTTCTCCTCTTTGAGACATTCTTACTGTAGATCTCAAGAGACTTTTGAGAGTTAATTTTCTATCCTACCCAGCCGCAGTAATCTTTGAAGATTTGTTTCAAAGTTATGACTTATCTTTTATAGGCCTAAAAATCACTAGCGCATCATCTGGAAATAGCAAGTACATTAATCTCTCAACATTAGGAGCTAATCTTATGCCCAATTGATCTGAGTTGGATTGAAGAGCCTTGGATAGTAGTTCAGAGCAGAAAATAAATAAACTTGGTGATAGTGGACATCCCTGTCTAAAATCACAATGAGCAGTTATCCAACTCGTCATTCTACCATTTATATTAATCGAATATTTAGGATTTCTAACACATTGCATTATCAGATGTATCATCCTCTCAGGGAATTCCAACTACCACAAAACTTGGTTTAATGTTTCCCAACACATGCAATCATAAGCTTGTTCCATATCAAGCTTTAATAACATGTATCCCAGTTTAGCTACCGAGAACCTCACCTTGTTTACCATCTCTTGGGCAAATAGACAATTATCAGATATACTGCTTCCCTGAACAAAGGCACCTTGGTACTTAGAAATAGCCTTAAGGAGACATTATTTAAGTTTGCTGAGGATCATACCTACTGCCATTTTGTAAATGGTTTGGCATAGACATATTGGTCCAAATTTAGAGCATTCATTAGAATTTAGGACTTTAGGAATTAGTGCCACTAGTGTCTCTTTCCAATAATCTGGCATCTCTCCAAATTTGAAAAAGCCTTCAATTGCATTCCACGTCTCTCCATTTATAATACTCCAATATGATTTTGAGAAGCAAGCGTTTTCCCCATCAGTACCTGGAGATTTGTTGTTACTCATTTTCATAGCAGTATTAAACAGGTCTTCCTTTGTGTAATCCGAGTTCAATATTTTCCACATTCCACATCTCTTCTTGAAGGCAGTCTTCATTTGTAAACTCCAGTCTATCTTCCATATCAGCATTAAGTTTGCTCCATTTCTTTGAAAAGATGTTCTCAACTATTGCATGGATAGATTCCTACTTGGTTTCCATTGTGCCATCTTCTCCAGCTATTTGATTAATCAGATTATTCTTCTTTTTTGTAGCATATGCATGGTAGAAACTTGTATTCTTTTCTCTATCTTCCATCCATTGGCTTTTTGATCTTTGTCTCCAACATGTTGCCAATCTAGCCAAAGTAATGCTGAGTTCATGCATATTGATTCTATGTTTTAGTAGGTTTTCCAAGTTCAAACCATCCTCCATATCCTCCAATTCTTGCAATTTTAGAATCACCTTTTGTAGCCCTAGCTTCTTTATCGTGAGCTCTTCCAATTTGTTCTTTCTCCAATAGTATAATTTTTTTAGGGATCTTTCAATTTTTTCTTTTTAGGATCTCATCAGCACCTCTATGATCCTTTTTCCTCAAAGCATTAGAAATGATCCCCCTTGCCGCCTCATACGAACACCACAAATTATCAAATCCGATTTCTCTTGGCTTAAGCATCTTTATACTATAAAATTGATGGAGTAGAGGGAAATGATCCGATGCAACTCTAGGATGGTATTTAATGACAACAAAGGGACTATCCATAATTGATTTTTAATTTAGCCAAACTCTATCAAGTCTCTCCCATATTCTAGCAAGTCCTTTGTTATCGCACCATGTGAAATTCAAACCAATAAAGCCTATGTCATGAAAGTCATTATTGGTCATGAATTCCTTCATCTCTTGAGGGCCATGTGAGAATAGAAA
This sequence comes from Dendrobium catenatum, assembly GCF_001605985.2. Lineage (NCBI taxonomy): Eukaryota > Viridiplantae > Streptophyta > Magnoliopsida > Asparagales > Orchidaceae > Dendrobium > Dendrobium catenatum. The sequence goes on from NW_021318647.1 coordinate 246,862, forward strand.
TATTTTTCCTCCCTTCTTCTCATACTTTTACAATAAGAAATTGAATTCACCCCCTACTAGACAAGGCTCCTCACTATTCATGTTATTCTCAATCAATCTCCATAGTTTTCTTCTTTCATTCAAGTTTTTGTTTCCATAAATTATGCATACCTTTTACTAAAGTACCTTTGGAGTGGTCAGGTTGCCAATGATACATTGGTTGGATGAGTCAATAATTGTAAATGAAGTAATTTTGTGTTTCCATATTGCTAAAACACATCCCAAAGTTCCATTAGCAGCCACATGATAGAAATCCCAATCATCTCCTACCAGTTTTCTAACATCTTCTTTTTCCAATCTTTCAAGTTTTGTTTCCATAAGACCACTGAAAAAAGTATCATTCTCTCCTATCAATCTTCTTAAATAGTGGGGAACTTCCTTTTTCTTAGCTCCCCTACAATTCCAGAACATTATGGAAGACATTTAAGAGAGTTGTGGGGTTGAGGCCCCAACCTTTCACCACCTCCTTCTCCTTATCTAGATCTTTGATTACCCTTGATTGGTCCTAGCATTTTCATTTCTTTAGCAAGTTTAACTTTGTAAGAAGAAAATTTAGGAATAATCTTACCTACTCCCATCATCCCATTCACCTATGTTACTATGTTTCCATCTCCAAAGCCCTTGCCTTGATTAGAAATTTCTTCATGTTCTTTTGACTCCTTGTTTATTTCCTTCGGTATCATCCTTTCTTGTTCTTTATTATGAACAAAAGAAGCCTTCTTTTTGGATTCGTTACTACTTTCAATGGCCACTATCTAGGAGTTTTCAATAGTATGAAAGATTGGTTTAGTGTTTTCATCATGATCACCTTCTATTTCCTCAATATTTGGAATCATCACCTCAGCTGGATCATCTTCAATTCACTGCTCATTCTCCACGATAATTTAACCTTGTTCTATATTATGTTCCTTAGAATTTCCTTCTCTACTTCCATATTAACATTTGTATCATTATCTTTGTTTTCCAAACCCCTAATTTTAGATGTTTCCTTCATAACAGAATTGTTTGGTATATTCTTCAAGAATGACTTCTTAATGGGCCATCTATTAGAAAAAAATTTAGTCTTTTTTCTTTTGTAATTCACATGCACCCATGGCCCGTAATTTGTATTCTCTTTACTTTCATGTACCAAGTTATGAGTTTGCTTACTATCTCATTCAACTTGATTTTTTGGCACCAAGATTCCCTTTCTACATTCACTCTTGACATGTCCAATCTTCCCACATTCAAAGAAAAAATTTGAAATTATCTCATATTCAAATTTTTGAAAGAATCTTCATGCAATGCCTTCCACCCAAAACCCCATTGGGAGTGATTGTTCTAATTTCATACAAACACAGCCTCTTGCAAACTCTCTTCTCCCCCATTGGATCATATTACCATCCAACATCAAAGGAACTCCCACCATAGAAGAAATCATTGGTACATTGCTCTCATCCCAACATTGCATGGGTAGTTGAGGCATTCTGATCCAGATTAGAGAGGTAAGTCCTTTCATTGATGAAGGTGAAAACTCTTGGGACCATCGATCCATACCGATGATATGCCTATTCACAAACCATGGGCCTCCAGAAAGGCCACCTTCTGAAGCTTCAGCCATCTTAAAAGAACATAAAAACCATCCCATTCCTAGAGTAATAAAGTGAAATTTGTCATATTGAGCCCATTGGCGCCTAATTTCCCATGCTACAATATGAGAAGGTAATTCTTTTCTAAAAACCTTGTATACCAGAGAATTACCAAGTATTTTAGATTTTTTTATTTCTGACTCCATAATCAGTTTCACTGCCTTCCCATCTTCCATAAACACATCTTCTCCTTCAATAAAATTTAAAATTATATAGGGCTTCTTGGTCTATGCATTATCTGGATTGAACTTCTTAACATTCCTCACAACCATTTGATCATCCACTTGAATTGCTATGTTTTCTTTGAATAAAGGTGACTTCACCTTCATAATCTTAGAATGCTTGTCAGCATTTGGGATAATATTTTTGTTCTCATAACTAAGGGAATTCACATTTATCACACTGTTGGAAGGGATTGCATTTGAATTTCTGAATCTATAAACAAAATTTTCATCCCTGACGATGAGACCTCATTGTCTACAAATTTTTCTTGAGATAGTACAGTCTTTTTCTAAACATGAGGTGTTTTAATTTCAAAATCCAAAGAATCATTCTTTCCCTTTCCTTCAATGTGAGTGATAATATTGGAAATATTACCAGCATTTTCGTTTATCACTAACATACCTTTTGATATTTTTCTTTGTACTTCCTCTGCTTTTGTAGTTAAACTTCCTTTCAACCTATATGTTGCTATTTTGTTCAGAATCGATGATCCGCCATTAGAGATAGCCTTCATTATTGAGTCCAATGATGGCTAGCAGCCATCCGCCTCCATGTCTTGGTTTCTTGCAGGAAAATAGGCCGAAACACTAGGAATGATGATTTTGAAATTTTCTCTTTCTAGCGGTATCTTCTCTCTCTAGCGGGAGTTTCTCTCTCCAACATTTAAAATAGTAAGATTTTTTTTTTTGAAGAGATGAAAAATTGCATTAAGATAAAAAAGAAGAACAACCTATTACAAACTAGAACATAAGAAACTGAGGGTTTCTTGATCCAACAGGGAAAGAAACCTTATTGAAACTATATTTGTTAAACCTAAATTTATTATAATTGAAATGAGACCTACTATTTTCCATTTTAAAACCCTTGGGGTGGAGGGGATACCAAAAATAAAAACAACCTAAAAGGTTGATTAGTATCCCAGAGTTTCCAACTAGTTAAAAAATAAGACCTAGTAACGATCCCATACATAATTATAATAGATTTAGAAAACAAATATAAAACTAAAATAAAGCAAAGAAAATTAAATAAAAACCAAAGAAAATAATTACAATTCTCCATCAATAACTGAGAATCATAAAAGAAAACTTCCAGTAGTATTCTTTGATGCCACTTCCAAAATTTGAGTCTGTAAACCAAAGAGAGTAATCTGAAATACTCTTTGATCATAAATTCCAGCATCAAATAATTTCCAAAAACCTCCATGATGTAGTTCCCAATGTAAAAGTAAGAAAGCACTAATGAGGGGAATAACCACTTACAAACTTCTTTGTACTTAGATCTGTCATTCTTCTTCTAGGAAGTCTTCCACCGGTCCCAAAGCTAGTAGTTCTTTGAAAAGTTTATGCTTAGAACCTGAAGAATGATCTAATTTAATAGATGCTGATTTTCCTTTTACTAAAATAGGCTTTTTAAAGTGCAGGTTAACTTCCGAAGAGGGAGTAACAATTTTAGGTAATTACAAAGTAGTAGATCCGCTTGAAACTTCCATAACATTAGGAGCTTTCACGGGAATAGCTGAAGGAAGAGCTCTTATTGGTTCAGCCGCAATCTTTGTTTCAAAACTAACAGCTTCCTTTGCTCCTTCCAGCAATTGAGAATGTTTGAATTCAAATTTTGAGTTTTCCACCGGATCAACAACCAGAGCTTTCATGGGAATAGCTGAAGGAATTGCTCTTATTGGTTTAGTCACAAATTCTATTTCATAACTAACAGCTTCCTCTACTCCTTCCAACAATTGAGAATGTTTGAATTCAAAATTTGAAGCTTCCACCATATTAGCAACCAACTTTGACTCAGCACTAATAGCTACCTCATCTTCTTCCATAATACTTCCAGTTTTGAATTCAAATTTTGAATCTTGAACGCGCTTCATAGGAAGACAAGCATGTTACAAAATTAAGCCATCAGAGATAATCCGACAATTGATTAATGAACATCCATCAATCGGATTTTCATCCAGATTCCGATAAATAGAACAAACAGCATCCTTACTAAAACTTTTATCAAAACCTACTTTGTCAAAAACTTCAACTAAATCAGCTTCCAAATTATCATTGTTATCGAGAGATAACACATTATGTTTATTGGAAATTAGAAGATCTGGTGGAGAATCTTCATCATGAATTTCATCCAAATTTCTCTTAACAGGATTATCCTTGAAGAGATAATCACATTGCTTTTTCTCAAATAAAATTTTTTGCCTTTTTTGGATTTGAATTTTAAATGCATCCATGGCCCATAGGAATTATCTTCCGCTAGGAGTGAATTTTTAGGAACTTCTTAATCAAGCAAATCCAAATTTTGATAAACATTTGGACATACAGAATCTTTGTGTTCAAATCTTATGCATTTCAAACAAATAAATGATAGATTTTCAAAATCAAAATTTTAAAAAATCTACCATGAAGACCTTCAACCCAGGTACCACAAGGGAGCTTCGAGTTCAATTTAACCCGAATGCAAGCTCTAGCGAATTCCCTTCTCCCCCATCTAAACATGTTTCCATCCAATAGTAAAGGAGTCCCGATTCTAGAAACAATTCTAGTAATATTGGTTTTGTCTCAGCAATGTAAAGGCAAATGAGGAAGACGAACTCAAATAGGAGAAGAAATCCCATCTAAGGAATTAGGAGAAAAGTTGGGTGACCATCTGTCTAGACCAATGAAGAATCCTCCCACATACCAAGGACCTCCATTAACAACTTCCTCCATTGCTTCATGTGACAGAAAAGAGCATAGAAACCAATCTAATATAAGCGAGGTTATATGAAATCCTCCAAATATAACCCATTGCCTCTTTAATTCAATAGCATAATTTGAAAAAGGCAAGTTTCTTTAAAAAATCTTCACCACCAATGAATTCCTCAAAACATGAACATTGGCTTTATCTTTTTCCAAATCAAGTTTGACCACATTTGCATCTTCATTTCCATTATGAACTTTATTCAAATTTATTTTAATATGTGGTTTTCTAATCAACACATTAGAATTGCCCAATCCAGATGAAGATACTAGATTTTTGATATTAACATCCCCAAGGATGGTATTACCAATACCCTTATCATTCTTCAACAAATTATTATCAATGCAACATGATGAAGAAGCCTCCATATCGTTTTCTTTATGGATAAAAACCGACATTGGTGAAATTGACTTACTTTTCAAAACATCAATGACTTCTTTTCCTTTACTTATCTATGGCAAAGACTTTCGCTTAAAGACCAAACCTCCCTCTCTAATCACCAGAGGAGAGTTAAAAAAATAAGAATTGCAAGGGAAGCTGTGACTGAATGAAAATCTACCTTTTGTATCCAACGAAGTTGGATGTGCGGTAGATCTAAAGGAGTTAGTGTTCCGATCATCCAAGGATGACCGGGCACCTTCTTCCATCTTCAATGTTTGTAGCCTAAAAGCTTCTTCATAATCCTTCCTCTTTTTTGGAGCTTGTCTCTCCTAACTTTAGATTCCAGTCTCTCCTTTATTAAAATAGTAAGCTTAGTGACATCATAAACCCCAGTTTTAATTTTACTGCAGTTTAATTTCATTTGGCCATAAAATTAAGCAAAAGAAAATTCAACCAATTTATGGGGCATAAAAATTCAAAAAAATGTAATAAATCTGAAGTAAATAAAAAAAAAATAGGGGTTAGAAATATTTATAATTGAATACCCCATCAATAAAAAATTAAATCCCTATGTTCAACCCTTAGAATTGATCATATTTTAATAATAAGTGAAATTCAATAATTAATTAAAATAAATAAATAAAAAAAATATAAAACATGTTAAGCAGTTGGAATCATCCCTATAAGTCTTTCTTGACTTTTGGAGAAGATTTAAAGTTATTTGGAATCTGTTTGGTACAAAAGTAAGAAAATCCCTCTAATTATGTAATTAATGAATTTAATTAAATATATAAACTTCAAAAATTAATAACTAATTATGAAAAACTTCAAATTAATCAAACTCAATTGCATTTGACTTATCCTTGGTTTTAATATTTATGAAAATTATCAAACATCTAGAATTCATAAAAAAAATCTAAAAGTCAAAATTTTGGTCAACCTTGGTTTTTTTTTTTTTTTGGATAATTGCAGCATTGCATTAAAAGAGAAGCATCAAAGAACTAGATACAAGTAATAAAAGGATCACACTCCTCCTGGATTAAGTCCATCAAGAAGGAAGGGATACCTTCTAAAGAAAAACTACTTTCCAATGCCAAAGTAGCACAACAATTAGCTACTTTATTACAATATCTATAGGCATGATGGAAAACAACTTTATTGAAATCATTTAAAAAAAAATAAATCCTTTTCTGGCCACTTATCCAAAGGACATTTATTCTTTTTCAATGAGTCTTGAATGAAATGGATAATATTGACATTATCACTCTCATTGATCAACCCCTTGCATTCCAACATCCAACTCTTAAGGAACTCCTTCACCGTAATAACTGCTTCTATTTCGAGCTGGGCCACATCCCAATGCATCTTCTTCTTCCCAAATGCACTGATCAAATGAACTTTATGATCCCGGAAAACACCACCAATACCACCAAGATTGGAGCTAAGAAAAGAGGCATCTAAGTTAATCTTAATCAAATATTTCGGTGGAGGGAACCAAGTATTTGGAGACTCCTTAAGAAGATTAGTACCCGAGCTACAAAGATATGGACTAGATTTGGAAATAGCTAAGAACAATGCATTAGAAGCAACTATAGAACAAGGCAATGCATCCTTACCATTCTTCACATAATTCCGGTTCTTCCAGGATAAATATACCACTGAACAATAGATCTTGGCAATACCAGAGTTACAATTTGATAGCCTTTTAAGCTCATGTAAGCAGCAATCCAAAGAACTGAAAATAGGAATCATAAAACCCCATTCACACATCTTCATGATAACTTCCAACATATATTTACAAATAACCATTATATGTTCATATGATTCAACCACTTTGCATCCTCTAGCACAAACATCAATCTCGGTGATCCTACGGTTCTTAAGAAATAGATTAGTTGGAATCGTAGCTTTACCTAACCTCCATCAGAAGATTTCAACCTTCTTACTGAGTTTAAGCTTCTACAACTATCTATAAAAACCAACCTCTTCAAAGGTATATTGTTGAACAACAACTGTTCATATACCACAGCAGAGACTGTCTTACCCGAACACCATTTCAGCAGCTCATACTATCCTCCTCCACATAATCAATTTGAATTTGTCTAATCAAAAAAACAAGCTCTGAATGAAAGGCCCTTTGTAGCAAATTGAGATTCCATTCACCATTTTTTACCAAAAGATGTTGAACATAAATACCATCTAGGAATTCACAGTCCACATATGTTGGCCATAAATTTATGCTTCTATCCAGCAACCAGACATCATTCAAGACATTGATTTTTTCACCCTTGCCCACCTTCCATCTGATAGCAGTTTTCAAATTCTTTCCCCCATCCAACATAGTCTTCCACGCACTAGAAGTGATTTCTTCTGATCATCATTCATAACATCATCACCATATTTAGCTTTCAAAACTCGATGTAATAAAGAGTTCGGCTTCTGAATAAAATTCCAAGCCAATCTATATCTCAAATAACTAATTCTTAATAAAGGAGAGTGCAAGCCCAACCCACCCATACTTCTCGGCTTTCATAACTCACCCAAATCAATATAATGCATACCTTTGGACCCATCATTCTTATGCCATAAAAAATTTCTACAAAGTCTTTCTAACTCATGCAATACTCTTTTGGGAAACAAAGAGTGAGTAATAAGGAAATTTGGCATAGAAAGTAAAGAAGTCTCAATGAGAGTAAGTTTACCTCCCATTGATAATGATTTCTTACCCCAAGAGTTGAGTTTGTCCATTACCATACTCATAAGTTCTTGAAAATCTACCATCTTAATTCTTCCAAGTGAAATCTTCACTCCCAAATACTTCATCTCCTTGACCTCTTTGAAGCCGAGAACTCTAACAATTTTCTTCTTCAAAGAATAACTAACCACCTTGCCAAATAAAATCTGTGATTTGCTGAGATTGACTATTTGCCCTATCCACTTACAAAAATCCTTCACTATAGTCTTCAGTGCATTGGCTAAAGTAATGGAAACAAGAGACAATATCAACACATCATCTGCATAAAGAAGATGTGTGATCCTTGGACCTCTAGGTGAAGTCTGAATGCCAAGATTCTTTCCCCTTTGCTCCAAAGAGTTGGAAATGAGTTGAGAACACAATACGATGAGATATGGAGAAAGTGGACATCCTTGACGGAAACCACTTTGAGCACAAATCCACTTGGAGTTCCTTCCATTGATGATGATAGAAAACCTCACATCTACAACACATTCCATAAGGAAATTAGAAAACATAGTAGGAAAGCCATACCACTTAAGAACCTGATGAAGTGTTATCCATCCCATACTATCATACGCCTGTTCCATATCCAATTTAATAGCCATCAAACCCTTCTTATTCTTGGATAATATGAACTTATGAAGAACCTCCTGAGCCAAGAGACAATGTTCTGATATGGATCTTCCAGGAATGAATGCTGCTTGCTCTTCAGACACCATCTTGCCAATAACTTTCATCAATCTTTTTAATAACATACTAGCCACGATTTTGTAATTAGTCTGACAAAGGATGATAGGCCTATAATTTGATGAAATCAAAAGTAATTAAAGTGTCCTTCCACTCTCCATTTAGAATGCTAGTTTTGAAAAATCGGTTGACAGCACTCCAAAGAGTTTCCCAAACAATACTCTAATAGCTGTTATAAAAAGAAGAAGTAACTCCATCAATACCTGGCGACTTGTTGTTTCCCTGCTGAAAGACCGAGAGCTACAACTCATTGATAGAGAATTCCTCATTAAGCATTAACATATCTTCATCGTTCACCTTCTAGCTTTCATCAACTAACGGCCAACCCGTCAGCTCACATTCTCTATAATTACACTTCTTCTCAAAAAAATTAGTGAAAACCTTATCAATTTGATCTTCCTCCACTTGTATTATATTGAACTCATCTTTGACCTGATTAATACGGTTTGCATTTCTTCTTACCGAAGCAAAATTCTGAAAAAACCTTGATTTTGTATCTCCTTCCTCATGCCATCTTACTTTTGCCCTTTGATTCCACCAAGTAGATAGACGCCTCAATGTAATATTTAGTTCATGAACTTTGTTCCTCAACACAAAAAGGTCATCAACCGACCAATTATCATCCAAAGCTTCATTGTTTTGAAGATCAAGAATTTCCCTTTTCAATTTTTCCTTCATCAAATTCAAATCCTTGCACCTATTTCTATTCCAGAAAAGAGTGCCTTTAAAGTACGGTTGAGCTTCCTTTGTAAGATTATATATTCTGCACCATAGTCATTCTTTTTCCAAGAGTTATAAACAATGCTCCTAGCTGCTGGGTATGATTTCCAAGTGTCCTCAAACTTATAGATTTTGACCTTGCACTGCATTTTGTTCCTCATATTCAGAATAATAGGACTGTGGTAAGACGCTACTCTAGCAAGATGCTAGATAGTAGCTACTGGAAGCTTTCGAATAGCAGCCGAATTTAGAATACATCTATCCAATCTTTCCCAAATCCGAGAGGTCCCCTCCTTGTTATTACACCAAGTAAATCTTGGTCTAATACTTCCAATATCATAAAAATCTGAATTTACCATAACGTTCTTCATCTCCCTAGGTTCTTTTCCTCATTGTTAATGATACAATTAAAATCCCCTCCAATAATGGAAGGAATTGAATCCTCCATACAATCCTAAAGTTGATTCCACAAGCTCCCCATTTCCTTACAACATCTACTACCGTAAATCATGGCAACTTTCCACGTTCCCAGGGTGGGAACCGAAAGACTACCCACAATTGCTTGAGATGATGCCTCCATAAAGTCAAAAGATACCAAATTCTTGTTCCATAACACCAGAAGGCCTCCTAAAATACCCATAACAGGGTAATGAAAATACTCCCATTCCTTCCCAATAAGATAATCAACATCTCTTCTATCAATGCTAGACAATTTGGTCTCCATAAGTCCAATAAAATACACATTCTGATCTCTAACAATGTCCTTCAAATATAGGGAGGCTTCTTTTTTCCTAGCCCCCTACAATTCAAAAAAAGAATGGATGAAATTAAACAAGTACAGATGGTCTCTCCCAATCCTTGGGGTTCAACCTATCATACCTCTTCTTCTTCCTATAATCCATTTCCACAGGTCCCAATGACCTCAATTCCTTGGACAGCTTAATCTTGGCAGCACCACTATGTGAACCCAAACCATTGTTACTGATATTAGCATCCATACTTTCCCGACCTCTTACATCTATTTTATCAATTTCAGCATGATTCCCCGTACATTCTTCTTCAATACTATCACTTAGCACTGCAAATCTATTGGTTAGAACATTTTCTGAGTTTTTTTTCCCAACAGGATTTTCAATTTCAGAAGAAATTTTTGGAACCAGGACATTATGTCCAGTAACAGTACCCTCCTCATTCATCATTTTTATTTCTTTCTGCAAATTAACCTTCTTATTAATATTTCCCCTGATAGCATTGCTGACCCTACTAGCATATACACATTTTCCAATAACATTACCTCTGTTGCCTCTCTTATTTTTGAAGTGAACATGGATCCAAGGACCATACTCGGATCTAATCACATAAGTTTTACTGTCAGGCACAACCTTCACTGTTATCATTAACTACCTTCGTCTCCTTCAAAGCTTGATTCTGTATTCCAATGGCTACATTTTTTGGATAGATATCTCTGTTATGGCCCACTCTACCACACTGATAATAGAGAAGATCAATTTTCTTATATTCAACCCATTGGAAGAACCTTCCATCTGAGCCATCTACCCAAACACCATTCAATAATTTCTTCTCCAAATCAATACTGACACATACACGAGCAAACTCCTGTTTACCCCAGTGAAAAGTGTTGCCATCAATGTACATTAGCGTGCCCAAGCAAGAAGTAATTCTTGCAATATTGTCCTCATCACAGCAATACAGAGGCAGGCACGAAAGTCTAATACAGACTGGTGCCGAAACTCCTTTAAACGTATTCGGATCAAATGCTACCGACCACCTGTCCATACCAACAATGGATATGTTCACATACCAAGGTCCACCGTTCAGAACTTTTTCAACCACCTCACTCGTATGGAATGAACACAAAATCCAGTTCATACTAATAGACGTCAAGTGGAATCCACCAAATTTGCTCCATTGCCTTCTCAATTCTATACTACAAATCGAAAAAGGCACATTATTACCCAATACTTTAATCACCACCGAGTTCTTTAAAATTTTAAAATTCTTTGCCTCCATATCTGCATTCAATTTAACAGCAATGCCATCCTCTTGAAATTCAACCTGATCCCTATTGAATGATATCTTGATTGGTTTCAGTTTTGACCAAGCTTCAGCAACCTCATTAATCTTGTTCTTCTGGATTTCAGGATCCACAGGATCTAAACTATGATCCTCCACATTTTCAACTTCCTTCAGAGCTTCCACCGATATCAAGTCGTCTTCGATATTACGTCCCTTAATCGTATCAAGAACTCCAGAAAATTTGTTCACACGAAGAATTAAATCATCCGAAGTCGATGGTTCAAGAATTGCCAAACCTGGATTTCTTTTCACACCCAAAATTTTCATCCCAGCCATACTTTCAACCAATAAATTCTTTCCCTACCTTCAACTGGAACTTGACATCAACAGGGTACTTCTCCTTCTCTGATCACAATACCATTCGAACCTCTACCATTGGGACGTAGAGATCCGTTAGGTCACGGAGTGTTCATGATGCCGCCAAAATAATGCTGGTGATCATCCGAAGCTGCCACCACCGATCGCGGAAATCCCGTAAAAAAAATGAAATTAAAAATAGGAAGACGAACTTTCTCTCTCTAGAAAAATCCAGACGTTCTCTCTCTAAACAGAGATACTATATTCGGTCAACCTTGGTTAAATAAAAAAACTAAACTATAAAAATACATAACTAATTGTAGAAAATTTGAATGTGATAAACTCAGTGGATTTAGAGGAAGAATATTTATTAAAAATATAAAAACTATAGAACTTCAAGTAAATAAATAATTATGAAATTGATCCTTTATTTTTCACTTTAAAATATTGAGTTAAATACAAAAATTCATTAAATAACAATTTTTTTTGTAAATAACCAATTCAATTAAAGAAATCAGGTTATAAAATTAAAATGTATAAACAACATTCCATCAATGAAGTTTTTACGATGGACTACCTTGGGCTATTCAGCTAAGTGTCCTAAGGAGGCCCTAGTTCCTCATACCTGTTATCACAACTCCATAAATGGTTTTAATGGAATGAAACCATAAATCATAATCTTAATAATTCATTAAAAAGATAAACATAAATATAGATAAATTAATAGAAAATTAAATCAAACATAAACCCAATGATAAATGCTAGGTAACATAATCCTACGATGATGTTAACGTAGGCCTAACGAGTGTGAAAATAAGCCTCACAACCTTGGTACAAACAAAGGTAGTTATTGTTCAACCTAAATAATTAATAATAAATCACTATTTATTAAAATCCTCCTTACCTTATGTAAATTCAATTTTGTATATCATAGGTGTTTTAAATTTTGAGGCTTAAGGACTGAAACACCTAATTAAAATTTTGAATTTTAGAGAACCAATAATTAATCAATCTTAGCACCTAAAACTCATCCTAAAATGAATATCAAAATATTAAACTTAATCTCAAATTAAATTCCACTTAACTTATAACAAACTAAAATAAAATACTAGAAAATTCGAAATAACAATCCATTTATGATACATCCCAACCACACAACCTAACACACAAAAAATAGATGACTTGTTAGGATACCCAACTCTAGTTTTAAGCTAGGCTGCTCTTTCTTTATACTTGCCTTTTAGGTGATATGGTTTTACATGGATTTCATTACATGAAGGATGTGATGGATTGATGTGTTTTGTGATGCCTATTGATGTGATATTTTTATAATATTACTTATGATGTAATATAAAGGGCACTAGATTTCTCCTAGATTTAGGATGATATGGATGATAACAAAGTTTTATGCAAGTGGCCTTGCTTATGTAGCTCCATAAAAGGGGGCTAATTAAAATTTGATTAATAAATTTTTTGCATTTGTTAAAATTACTAAGCCTCTTAATTTTTTTTTTTCTTAAGCACAGCAAAGTGAATGTGCTAGCTAAAATATAAGCTATGAAATTTCTATAAATGCTTGTTATATTTATATGATTTCATATATAAACTACTTAGCATAATGTGCAAGCTGTATTAGAGTCATTTAAAAAATTTCAAAGGTAAATTTAAATTTTAAAGAGGTGTGAAAGTTAATTTAAAAAAGGATATTAATATATAATTTGAAATCTAAAGAGTAAGGAAACACCCCTTCGAGGAGGATTTCCTTCCATTTGGAGATCGAAATTAGGATAACTTGAAATCCAAAGAGAAAAAATACCCCTCATAGGGAGTTCTTTTTATTTGGATATTCAAAATCGGTATATCTAAGGAACCAGAAGGAAAAAACTGAAGAAGTGAAGACAAAAAATACCCCATTTTTAATCTTTCATCATTCTATAGGATTAAAATTCTAGTTATTATTAGTGGAACATGACCAATTTTTATTTTTGCAGACCCTAAGTTATGATTAAGTTGCATTTGCCTCATGGCCTCTTACATTCATTAGATATTATATGCTTGATGATTTATTTAAATTATTTATGTAATAAACATTATCTATTTTTTAGGTTTTTATATGCATGTCAAACTTATTTTAGACTAGAACTTGATTATGTTCTTAAGGATAATGAAGAAATTTGTCTACCTATAATTAAATAAAAAATATGAGGCGCACATAGAAATTATATGGTCCTAAGAAGTAAGCTCAAGCATTCCATGGATTTTTCTTATGATCATAATTATCTTCTCACCTTGTTAGGTGCCTCTTTGCTTACGGGTCATTGTAGACCACTTGACCTTTTAGGGTACACCTCAGTCTAGTGGATGTTGTGCATCTATAAAAAAAAAAAAAAAATATTTCGTAAGCCTATTTTTTAAAGTTCATCATATACATTTTTCCATACAAGATTAATTAGCATGCTTGGCATTAAAAACTAACTAAAAATAAATAAAATTTTATTTAGATCGATTGTAATCACCACACATAAGTAAAGGGGCCATTTAGGATCTTCTTTAGATTTCAACACCAATTTCTCAAAAAAAATTAAATAATAGTCTCCAATCTATCATATAAATGGAGTCATGGTTTCAAATCTCCAAGGTATTTTAGCTAGCTCTGTAATCTAGGCTGAGGTAAGCCCATATTTGAATGACATTTGTTAAGATCGGGTTCACTATTGTTTAATCACACAACTTAAATTTAGGATTTAGGGAAGTCCTAACATCATAAGTCCCCAACATCGAGAATTTAATCCTAAAATGTTTAATGAAATATCAACTCAAACTAAAATTTAAAGCCCATCATAAGATAGGAAGGGGTGTTATTCCAATCACCATTAAAATTCCTACATCATTCCTTTCAGATAACTCATTGAAATCTAAAAATTAGAATTCAACAATTATTTTAATTGGGAATATTCGTTAGAATCCTTATCTTCCTACAATGTAAATAGTTACAAAGGCTTCCCTTTGTAGGAGATTTAAGAACCCAGACTAATTAGACCCCATCCTCTTTAGGTCCTATATAAGATGGAGGAAAAATTAAAATCAAGGATGATCATATTCAAAATACTCAATAAAAAATGGATTTTTATTCTAAGGAAATATATATCATTTCTTATTGCAATATTTGAATCTAGAATTAATGAAACACAGAACTAAGCTATTATAGTTAGATGCGTATTTGATCATTATTTTGACCCTTCCAGGCCATATGTACTTCACTATGATGATCTGACTTCAATAATTGATAATAATGCATTCTAACAATTATAGTCAAATATGTGATAAAATATCACTTAAACTCTTTTGAGTCATATACACTCCTCACTTTTGTTTGGCTATGATAGTTTAAATGAAATTCATAGTTTTATAATCATAACCCCTTAATGAATGATATTTTCACCTTCTGATGTGATATATCATTCTTATTGATGTGTTCAACTTCAAAACTAAAAATTTAAAAATGTAAATTTAAATTTTCCCAAATATACAATTAGAATTAATTTGCAAGTTTCCCAAAATTTATAAATAACAAATATTTAACAACAAATAACAAATCAAATATTATAGTTTTGAGGTGGTATTTTAATTTATACTTTTGCAGCACTAACTTATCGAGAGCTGCAACACCAAAAACAATTTCTGTACATTTACAAAAAGTTTTCCAATTCTTTTATTTGGGGAGTTCTATTATTTTCACTGTAGTCTTAGACTTTCTAGTGTCTTCTTCTAGTTCCCCTTAGATTAAAGTCTAAGGAATGCTAGGAAAGTTTAAGATATTTTCTTTTGGGGGATCTTAACTTAAATTTTCTAAGGAAATCTATTATGGAAAGAAGGAAAGTAGAGATTATCAATTGATCCTTATGGGTGACATTATTCTTATTTTTTCTATTGTATATTTTCAATATGAATGAAGTGAATATGATTTTGCTTTCTTCGTTAGCCATGACTGGCTATATTTCCAGTTTTGGGTAACGTATGTAAGCATAGAGTAAGTACAAATGTAGAATCTCGCACTTTAAATTTTTTTATGGATGTTTTTATTATCTCCCATTTTTCATTTGCTACATATAATGTCCATATATGTAGTTAATATCTAGTGAGATATATAGCTTGAATAGAGGAATTTTAGAATAAATAGGAATATTGGCAGAGATTTAGGGATGCATATGCTTGATCCACATAAAAAATAAAGAGTCTCATTAGTAAAGCTATGTTGTTTTACTTTCATTTATCAAAAAAATTTAATTTAAATTAGTATCAAATTTTCTTATAAGTATCCATTACATGAAAAACTTAAAAACATCCATTTTATATTCAGTAAGATAAATTGTGCATTTAGATTAAATAGTAGTAACTTGATAGTAATTAAGAAGAATACTTCCTCGTGAGATTAAAACTCTTCTCTATCATTTTAATACTTAATTTGGCACATTATTTAAGTGGGATTTCATAAATTTTCTATCAAAGAATATGTAAGCATAATTTCTCATCAATTCCAAGAAAGCTCCAACTCAAGCTCTTTATCAACATCTAACTATATATTTTCATGTCTAAGTGCAAGTATATAAAGTGCTTGATGAGGAGGGATTTACACTACAAGATGTATGTTTAGAGGACAACGAAAGGGGTATTTAAAGTGATCATTGGTCCTAAACACCTTTGTAGAGCATAAAAACAAAGAGTATGAGTTCACTTTAACTCAGCATTCCGCAAAGCATTATTAGTCCAAGAAATAGAAGCATCAATAGTAGTTTTCCTAGAATTCCAAGAAAAAAGGAGCATATTGTAAAACAAAGATAGTTCTTGCAATGAAATGCGGGAAATTATCAGCATCCATGAAGCTTAAATATACCATGTAAAATTAAAAATTAGACATTCACTTTAAGTTTAATTTTCTTAACATTATTTATCAATATTTTATCTTTTATTACAAGAGGAAATGATTAATATTCACATTAATAATATTAAATGTCAAAGAGAAAGAGATAATTATTTAGGACTCAAGATAAGTTGTATAAGAAATGGAAAGTAATAATCATATGATATTTCTCTCACTCCTTATCCACCTCTCTCTCTCTCTCTCTCTATATATATATATATATATATATATATATATATATATTGAATAGGGCTTCTGATGTTATATGCTTTCTAAACTTATTATTATCTAGTTTAATTTTTGCTTAATGTTCATAGAATTTCTTTGAATTATTATTTTATAGTCATGTTGGGTGCTTCGAAGTAATAAAGACCTACTTTGTAGACATGCTTATGTTTCTACTTTACATATGGTTAGTTTGTCAAGAATTATATAATACCTTTAATGATTTAAGTATAGAACATTGAAAAAATTAAAAACCAACTCAATTCATACATCGATGATGTATTAAGCCTAGAATAACATTTCACTCCAAACAAGATTTAATGTGTCACACCAACTTTATGACGTTTTTTTTATATTTGATGAAAAAGGACTAAAAGCCTTTGTATTTGTTAGTTCATAAAGTATTAGCTTAGCTCATGTTACGTTGTAACTCAATTGAGCTTGCTTCCCCTTCATGTTAATATACAATTGGTCAATAAGGATGATTATCCATCTAAAATGACAACAACATTATCATCTTCAGCTCCATTAATGACTTGCCAATGTTGTTAATAACAAAAGATTAAGTGGAAACAAATTTATTATATCATCAAAGTACATTATTATGTGATTGTTTATTAGCTCTAATTTTGGCTTTATTTCATTAAAAATAAGTTTAGATATACGATTGCAAATGTGTTTGTATCACTTTTGTAATATATGTTATCATATAATAAATTATAAATATACATGATGAAAGTACCATACATGTGGGCATATACTTGAATTCATGCATATTGTAGCTGAATAGTATATAATCTAGCATATTAAAGAACTATAATGGTTATAACCTCTATAGTATTCACATACACTAAAGTTGCAAAACTTACAATCATTGTAGTTATATTTCATTTTAAGATTGTATTGTTTATAATTATTAAAATTATATTTTCTTATAGTATTTTAGTTGTTTTAACTGCTTCAAATATCCTAAAATTATAGAAATTTTAACAACTTTTATCTCTTTCAATGGTTTTAATAACTTCTTTCTCTTTCTATTGTGATAACAACTATAAAATATCCTTCCAAAATAATTCTCCCTAGTTGTACCAAAATCATTACAAAACGTATTTGCATCAAAATGTAAAAAAAGTGAAAATTGTTGCTTTGAACTTTTTTTAGGAATTTAAATTGATGCTAAAACTCAATAGAACCACCAAAAAAGCCCCAATTCTTTGTGGTGATGTTAGTTTTCAAGCTAAGTTACGTAAGAAATTTTTTGTATGCATTAATCCAAATTTTTAATATCATTTAATTTAAAAATTTTTAAAGGCTATACTATAATAAGGGAAATGTTCTAGTATATGTTTTGAATTCTATTTCTCATAACCTAGCTTAATGTTTTCTTAGATTATACTTGAATATAAAAGCATCTTATTTCTTTTTTTATTCATGTTTTATTTTTCATGTGGTTTTATTCATGATAATATAAAAAAAAAATCTTAAGATTCTATGATGAAGTCATTATTAAGACCATCATAAATTAAAAAAAAAATATTTTATTTATTAACATAAATTAATATGTATGCCATTTAATAAAAATGATAGCAATATTTTTAATGAGAATTGAATTTGAAACTTCATGAGGGGTGTTAAACCCTAAAGAACTAGCCCGAGGCTAACCAAGCGGGAGTGGGTGGGGGGAGTGGGTTGAATTGGTAGTTTTAAAAAATCTTAAATAAAAAGAAAATCTTTTTGATCCTTTTAAATATCTTAAAAACAATAACAATAACTCTTGATGTGAAAGAAAAATAATTTTCATAATAAAAATACAATTAGATAATTCAATTACAAAACAATTCATAGAAAAGTGAATAAATAAAATGCAGTAAAAGTAATAAGAAAGAACACATCAAATTTTATAGTGGTTCAGTCAAATTTGACTATGTCCACTCCTTGGAGACTCACTCTCCAAGTATTACACTAAACTAAAGTGACACTCCTTTTGCTCCCACAATAAGGCGGAGAAGCCCTTATAAAATCTTTCCACCGACATAGTGAGGCAGAGAACCTTGAATTCTTTTTATCCCTCCTAGAGTTGGAAAAGAACTCAGGAATCCTTTTATTCCCTCCTTGAGTAGGTAGAGAATCAGGATCTAATGCTGAAGATGTTCTCCCTAGAGCTATCATGGAACCAATGAAGAAACTCGAAGAAGAGAACTAACACCTTGCTTGGAGCAATCTTTGTGATTCCCTCACAAACTCCCCCTCACAAGGATCTCTCAAGCTCTCCCTCTTCCTTCTCTAAGCTCCCTCTTGGATAAACTCCACAGCAAAAGTTTAACTCAAGGGATAATATAATTGTTTAAATATATAACCTATAAAAGAAGCCCTAATTTTCAATTCTATGTAACTAATCATCCAGAATGATTGATAGATCATCCTATATGATTAGAACAAAATATCCCTTTCAATCAGAATGAATAGAATTACTCTGTATGACTAGTTTAAGAGAATTAAGCTGATCATCCTATATGATACAAATATCATCCAGGAAGATTAGTATTAAAGTGTTGAACTTCATCTAGTATGATGTCTGGTTGTTCCTTATCATCCCAAACGCTTCTTTGTTGTCTAGTACAATAGGGGTATATAGTCCTATTTGATTAGTTGAAAAAATATGGTAAGTATGATAGCTGGCTATCCATTATCATGCTAAACATGTTCTCTATCATCCAGGATGATCATCACTGATCATCATGTATGATCATTTCAAATTATGTTTTACCATAATTGTTCACCTAATTATGAAATTGATTTAGGAATGATTTTCTCAAATTGTCCAAAATGGTCAACATCATTCTGTACTATTAGTAAAAAATTTGAAAATTAAAATATTTTCTAAATTATGATTTGAAGTTGTTTTCACTAGATATAAACATAACGTCCTTGATGATAGACATCATCCAATATGATTAGTTTAATCACTCTCAAAACTAGGATGCCCTAATTAGTGTTTCTATATTCAACTGATCATTCAATACAATTTGAAATCATCCTATATGATGTAAGTCAAAAATAAAGAATTCTCTAACTCACAAAATTTCTCCCCTTGAGTGTGTGTGTGCAAGGTTACTTAGCTTGGGGTTCATTAGTACATGTCAAGAAAAGTAAAAAGGTACAGTGAAATTAAAGTAACATACTGACTCAACTCTAGTCTACCTAATCTTGAGCTGATTTGCTTGCAAGTGATCTTATGGATTGAAAAAGTTAGTAAACAGGGCAAGAAAAAAGATATATAGTAAGAGTAATGATAAAGAAATAAGAATGTTTTGCTATCATCAAAATCACAGTATTTGGACTATATTTATGGCAATCTCCCATTTTTTAATGATGAAAAATATTGTTTTAAAAAAATTAAAATCTAGCAAGAATTTTTTTTTTTAATTTCAAAAAAAAAAAAAAGAGAAATTGAGACAAAAATAAGTAATAGAACAAAACACATTCCACTAAAAACATAATCAAACAACATATTATCCCTTTTGACATCTCAAAAAGGTGGAAATAAGAAAAACACTAGATAGGACTAAATACAACAATGAGCACTAGTATAAACATAAAAATAAACACTAATAAACTAGTAGATAGAGGAGCCCTGATCAGGTGGTGGTGGTGGCTGTTGAAAGTAATAGTGAAGAGAGCTATACTAGTCACTAAATTAGGCCATGCCCTAGTCATGCTGCTGCTACTACTAGGCGAAATAGTTTTCAAAATGAGCAACATATGCTACTCGTTGTTTCTCATATGCAACTACGTAGGAGTCAAACCTAGCCTCCCACTGGTCAAACCACTCAACCAGCTAATCTAGCTATAATGGTTGGCTGAGAGGAACAGGTGTAGGAGTGGGTGCTAGAGCTTCATCATATTTATCAGCTTCTTGGTAGTGAGCCTGATAGTGAGAAACACTTTGAATAACATTGAAAGAAGTATTAGAGAAGAAGCCTGGGAATTGATCTGACAGTATAGGAAATTGGAAGTTATACTTGCATTTGGTAATAAATGCTAAGATGTGTCCTAAGACCAGATTAATAATTTTTTTATGTTTGGTGTCTCTAATGCATGTCAAATTAGAAAGATATTGAATTAGAAGATAATACAGATTAAAGTATATCTGGTCCATTATGAAAAAGATTGCAAGAGAAAGGATATAAGTATTGTTGAGTTGATCACCAGCTTTAGGAATGTTAGAATTTCTGAGAATTTGTTGGATGATGCATGCATCCTGACGTTAAGTGGTGACCTGGGAAACATGGAAGTGATTGTTAGATCCTTTAAGAGTGGTGTTTATAAGGGTCAAGTCAAATTAATGATTTGAAGCTAAAATATGAACATTTTTACTATTTGTGGATAAATTTTGAAAAGTGTGGAAGTCTTCATATGTGATTTCTACTGGATGCATATTGACATACAAATGATGGATGGTACACTAATTATTGATTCTTAGGCTAGCAAAGAACTCAAGGAGTAGTTCGGAATAAAAATGGTGTATAAGAGATAGAATAAAATTCAGGGTTGTATAAGCAAAGAGGGGTAGTATTTGAAGATGAAGTTCCTCATGATTTATGATTTTTGAGGGTGTAATTTCAGCCTCCTTATATCTACTATAGGCATCTTCATTAGCTGCCTCAGTAAATCATGGATTAACTTATCATCGAGAGGATCTTCCTACAATTTGACACGATCTCTTGCCTCTAGCCATTATAAAGGATTAGAATTTAGAGGAGAAGGGAGGAGTGTTAAAGAATTGGAGTAAAGAAAATAAGGGATTTTGGCTATTTAAATAGCATCAGTTGAATCATCTAGGATGATAGTTTGATCATACATGATGATCAGGTGTAATAAATTTATTTAGTTCATCGATCCAAAAAGGTCAGTTATATCATCGATGATGATTAGACACAAGCAGTCATCCTGGATGATGCAAACAAAATAGAGAAATATCAGGATATGAAAAGTGATGATCAGAATTTTTTCAAGAAAAGAATAAAAATATAAAATAGTATAAATAACACAAAAATAAAAAATAATCAAACATAAATAAAGAACAAAAGAACATAATGTTTTTTGAATCAATTAACTCAAGTAAAATATAAATTTCCCTTGTGATTGGATTAAAAATCAATAAGAAATGAATTAACTACACTAAAATATGAAAAGGTATAAAACTAATCTAGTTAACCTTAGCTTTGACTCCTTACAGGTTAAAAATATTTTTAAGACAAAAATCTAATTTGTAAAAGAAATCATATAAGAAAAGTGATATGTTAAAAACTTCATTTAAAAAAAATTATGATAGAATAATATGGCATAATAATTAATAAAAATCATGAGTTTACAAAAAAAAAAAGGGTTTGAAGATATCAAGTGACACATGAATTAGTTAAAGATTTAAAGGTTTGATAGAGAAGGAAACAAAGTTTTATGGGCTCATTTTGTGCATCTTAATCAATTATTTAGAGCACTTTGTGCATCTTTTGATTTGTGATACATTTTGATGTATCTTCCAATTACTTGGCAGCCATTGCACACCTTTTTATTTTTTTATTGTGCTCATTTTCTGCCTCTTATTAGTTTTTGCAAGATGGTTTCCTTTCAACACCTTTAAAAACTATCAGTTGTGATATTGTATTCCAAATATAAGAGAAGAAAATTCACTCTCTAATATAAGGAAGAATAAACCACAAATTAGAATCATATCAATATGATAAATGCAATAAACTAATCGAGGAACCTTGTAAGGGATTAAGTTACTTTGAGCATTACTTATATGAGATAGATTACTATAAGAAGATAAAAAGATCTAACTTTCAAAGTCCAACTTTTAATTTGAAATAGATTTTGCTTCGAAAAGAAATAATACACCACTAAAATAGTTAAAGGAAGAGAGACAATCATCAATATTTCTTCCCTTAACTGATTTAGGGAAGTTAAACACTGCTTACTAATTTTTAAAACTAAAAGCAAGGCAAAGATGTCTTTTAAGAAATCAATATCAGTAGTGACCAGAATAAACTGAAGGGAAAATATAATAGGAAAATGAAAAATAAAAATAAAAGTACACAAACAAAAACAATAAAAAAAAACATCTAAAAATAAAAAGCAACGATTTCGAGCATTAATATTTATGACTCCTAATATGGTTTTTAAGTTACTGAAAGTTTCAAAGGCCTATGGTTTTATAAAGATATAAGTAAGTTGGTTTTCAGTGGCTACATGGTGTTGCACTATGTGTGCTTTAGCAACATGGTCCCTAATGAAGTGATGCCTTATGTTATTGTGTTTGGTCCAGTAGTACTGGATTGTGTTCTTTGAAATAGAAATGACACTAGTATTATCACAAAGGATTAAAATTATGCCTACAAGTAATCCTAAATCTAGAAATTGTTTCTTTAATAAGAGGAGTTGGGCCACACAACTTCCTAAGATAATGTAATCAGCTTCAACAGTAGATATGACAACTGAGTTCTATTTTTGAATGGATAGGGAGACTAAGGACTGTCCTATGAATTGAGAAGTTCCAGAAGTGCTTTTTTTATCAACTTGGAATCCCGTAAAGTCAAAATTAGAATAAGATATGATTTCAAAAGAGGTATTATGCCTAAGATACTAGATTCCTAAGTTAGGGTTTCCTATGAGATACCTAAGAATTCTCTTAATAGCAGTCAAGTGGGACTCGTTTGGGTAACCCTAAAATCTAGCACAGAGATAAACACTAAACATAATATCAGGTATGCTAGTAGTCAAGTAAAGAAACGATCCAATAATTCATCTATATTTCTTTTTATCAACATATTTTCCATTTGAATCCTTATCTAACTGAACAGTGAAACTCATAGGAGTGTTGATTGGCTTGGCTTTATCAATTTCTTTTTTCTTAAGGATGTCTTTAATATATTTTGATTGAACAAGGAAAGTTACATCATACTTTGCCTTATTATAAACCCCAAAATGTATGTAAGTTCTCCCATCGTACTCATTTTAAATTCTTTACTCAATGTAATTAAGAATTCATCACATAGATTTTTTATCAAAAGATACAAATAGAATATCATCAACAAAAATTTAAACAATCAGTAAATATTCTCCCATCCTTTTAGAAATTGGGTGGTGTCGACGCTCCCCATTATAAAAGATCTTTCTAGTAAGAATGTGGTTAGCCTTTTGTACCAAGCTATGTGTGCTTATTTTAGTCCATATAACTCCTTTTTTTATTTAAATACATGATTAGGAAATTATAAGTTTCCAAACCCTTATGGTTCTTCAATATACACATCTTTCTTTATCACCATAATAAAAAAGGCACTCTTGACATCTATTTTGTATAGTTTGAATCCCTTAAAATAAGCAATGACTAGTAGCACTCTAATAGCTTCCAATCTAGATATAGGGGCAAAAGCCTCTTCAAAATCAATTCATCTATTTGATTATAATCCTTAGCCACCAATCTTGCCTTATTCCTCACTACTACTCCAGAATCATTCATTTTATTTTTGAAAACACATTTAGTTCCAACATACTCTGGTCCTTAGGTGTTCGAACTAGCTCTCAAACATCATTCCTTATAAATTGATTTTATTTTTCCTACATGGCTAAGATCAGAATTCATTAGATAAGGCTTGATTTAGGTTGGTAGGTTTAGTCATTAAAATAAATCCAGTGTGGTTTACCTCTTTTTTAAGTCTATGCCTAGTTCTAACACCTTCAGAAGGGTCTCCTAAGATCAGTTCTTTAGGATGACTTGAAGAATATCTCCATTCTCTAGGTAAATTGTTTTTAGGTTCTACCATTTCTCCATATTTGTAGATTGTAATCCTTGGGTGACTTGTACAACCTCCTCTTCTTCTTTGCTAGACCCTCCAGAATTATTAGATTCATCAAACATAACATGATTGGTCTCCTCAACTACTAGTGCTCTTTTATTAAAGATTCTATAGGATTTCCTAATAATTGAGTAACTTAAAAACACTCCATCAAATTTTGGGTCAAACTTTCCTAGTTTAGACTTCCCATTATTCAGAATGAACACTTTACATTCAAAGACATGGAGGTGGGAGAGGTTGGGTGTCCTACCCTTCAAAATTTTATATGGTGTCTTATTTAGTTTGGATATAATATTCACCCTATTAAGAACATAACAAGCTGTATTCACCTCTTTTGTCTAAAAGTATTTTGGAACTTTGTATTTAACTAACATGACTATAGTGGCTTCTACTAGGGTCCTATTTTTTTTAGCTACCCCGTTCTACTAATGGATCCTTGGAGCTGGAAAGTTAGAAAGCAGGGCAAGAAAAAAGATATCTAATAAGAGTAATGATAAAGAAACAAGAATGTTTTATTATCATCAAAATCATAGTACTTGGATCTAGGTTTGCAATAGAATCTTTCAAAGGTTATAATGATTTCAGTGAGTCATAATCAAAGGTATTTTTAGTGACTTAATTAATAGTACATAATTTAGGGTTAGTTATGATGCATTAATCACAAGAATATGTCTTGTTTATTTTTGTGTACATTATTTTTAATGTATAACTAATTTAAAATCCTTTAGATCAATGGTGTGTGAATCATCATGTGTTACTCTCTCTTTCTCTCTCTCTCTATCTCTCTCTCACTCTCTCACTCACTCACTCAATCTCTCTCTCTCTCTCTCTCCTTTGTATTTTACCAGTCATATGTTGAACATGGAGATTCATTACAACATACCAAATGATATTGTATCTAATGAATCTTGATTAAAATTGCGAAGGTTCCATGTCTTTGAAACTTCTTAGCTTAAGTTTACATGGATATCTCTTATGCAAATGAATCCAAAAGTTAATAATACATTAAATTCTGAGACATATTTCCCTCTTCTTATTATTTGCAAGGTAAATTGGAGATTATTTGGATGATGAAGCTATGGAGCATTTATTCATGTTCATTTCATTTAAATGGAGGTGCTATGATCGGTTGCCTCGTTGACTTGCTCTAGTGAGGAAAATATATAAAAGTAAGAACCCCTAGGTCTTCAAAGCCTTGTATTTGACTAGGATTTCTTAAACCTTAGGTAATTGTAGAAACCCCTGCATTTAATTTTTTGGAACCCAAAACCCGCTAGTAAGTTGGAGTTTTTTCGTTAGTGATAAGTCTAGGGTTGTATAGTCTTGAATTATCAAACACAATTAAAATTTATCACCTTGATTTTCAAAATTTATAATATATAATAATAATATTAAGAAAAAATAATCAAATATAAAAACTGTTAATTAATCTAACTTTAATAAATAAGGAATATTAATTAAATAATTTCATAATAATAATTTAAGTAAATTAAATTTAGATAAAAGAAAGAGATAATTAATAATTAAATGAAACATAAAAAATTCAAAAATAAAACAAAATAATTACACTTGATTAGTTCAAACAAGTTAATTAAAAATAATAAAGAAAAAAATCAAATAAATCATTTAAAAAATTATATAAAGTAAATAAAAAGAAAGGAATTATAGTCCAATTTTAATAATCTCAAATAATAATAAGATTTCATAACTAATACAATTAAACTTGATCTAATAAAATAAATCCATTAATTAAACAACTAAATAAATAACTGAAGGGCCATTCATGCTTTGTGTTTGATTCTATTGGAGGGCACATTAACTTTGGATTTAAATAGTCCTTAATCAATTTTAAATAACATGAAGACCCTTATGATTTTTATTCAAATCTTGCTACATATGCATTGGATTGGAAGGTATCTAAATAATTAATTTGGATTTTATATGCTATGTTTGCCTCCAATTTGGAAGACATAAGTTCATTAGATTCTTAAGTCCTTTAATAAATAATTAACTCAATGTTCTTAAAAAGAATCAAATATAGTTAAACAAGGAAGTTACTGGGTCACCCAAGCTTACGAGGTTATTAAGTTAGCATTAATTAGGGTGAAATAAACCTCATAGCTCTAGTTTAACAAAGGTGATTACTATTCAATGAAATCAACATTCAACCAAATTAGCAAATATACTTTTTTGTTCGAGGCCTTCATACATTTTGTTTTATTCTTTTTTGGAGAGCATACATGTGTTCGATTAATATGGCTTACATCTCAAGACACTTAAAAAATTATTAATAAATTTTAAAGACATTAATAACATATTCATATAAAAAAATTTAAATTCAAATCAACAACTCGCTTGGACTACAACAAATAAGTAACTCAATTTGAATAACTTAAGGAATAAATATCCTAGGACATATAAAAAATATACAACCTTTTTTACACACTAAAATTTGTTTGCTTTGGTCACTGATGCTAGTTTTAAGCGAGGCCATAGTATGTTTTGGTGTGATGTGGGTACCTTAGCTTGGAGGGTATCCTTCATATGTTAGTATTTTTATTTTATGCACTCAGAATGTCATATCATACATACATTACGCATGCATTCTTTTTTTTTAATGCAAAAAGAAGATCAAAGTAGAATGTATCTAGGATGCTTGCATAAGTGTATAATCTATGTTGAATATATCTTGGGTTGGATATAAATTGATCATTATATTTATGTATATTTAAATTTGAAAGAGTTATAAAAATTTAAATATGACTGTTTATTCATAGGTGTAGGGTTCCAAAAAATATTCCTTTCTTCTTGGGAGGGAGTTCTCTTTTGGAATTCTATAGTAAATACCTGGAGCCAGAAGATGACAAGTAGCAACATTTAATCCTATGTCATCTAAAGGAGTAGAAATCCAAGCATTTAGTGGTGGAAGTTAGACACCTTACTTTGTTGCAAACCTTGGGGTGTATTTATGGTTCCAAATTAATGAATAAAAATACTTTTATTTATGTATTTGCTTCATGCATATATAATTCTAGGCAAAATCATTTTTATAATTTATATGGTCTTGATTACACTCTTTGAATTAAATATCCTTGAGTCATTTGGATTAGAGCCCTCCTATCTTGCATATATAAGGTGAACTATTGTGTTTGTGGTGTTAGTTAGAAGCTCACTCCAAACAAGCATAAGAACAAATTATATACCCCTCAATGTGTCCTTTTTAAATCATAAAGGAATTCTTTATTCTTTTTAAACCAAATTTTTAATCAAATCTTTATATATTTAAGAGGTCTAGTTCTCACTAAAGATAAAGAAAAGTGTATATCGCTTTTGATTAGAATTTATGAATTGCTTTATGCACCAAACTAAGAAGAGAATAATATAACATCTCTAATTGAGTGTTTTCCTCGATTGAGGCCTAGGATGTAATTAATAATGGGGGCAAGCCCCCATGGGAAACTAACACCCATATCAAATAAACCCAATCAAAGTTGATGTATTGGATGGGGGAAATCTCATGACAATTGAGTTATACATATTACTACCCATCGAGATGTGTAGGCAAAAGACAAAATTATCTCACATTGGTCTGCCTACGTAGAGTGTAAAGGTTTATGATCATTTTGTCCTGCAGGATAGTTTGATCTTACCCTTTTCATTTTTCTTCCCACTTGTAGCAACCTTTTGGAGACCCACACATGCATCTGCTGATCTTTTTTATACCATATATAATACTTGCATAAAATCTAGGCATATAATAGAAATAGCATGAGATAACATCCATGTTATTGATGAAAGTTTAATAGTCTTTAATCAATTATAGCATAATGGAATTAACATTGTATCAAAGTTACTGCATATAGGTTTTAAAATTTATTTCTTACATCCATACTTTGAATACTTGTGTACAATAATACGGCAAGTGTTATGCCTAATTTATTTTAAAAAAATCATATGATTGGTTTCTTTTCCTTATGTGATAATTAACAATAAATTTAGAGAGTCTATATGCTTACTTGTACTGCAACAAAGTGTATGATGTTGTTGATAAATTTCCATGTATGGCATATATAGTGGCATTATATAACCTTTAGCATAAGGGATTGTGATTTTGAGAAATTACTTGAATCATGGATAAATTTTATAACTTATTGTATATTGTTTGAGACCATATCCTTATGCAAAAAATCCACAAAAAAAATATAAATTGTTTCGCAATTTATTGTACATCGTATGTAATTTAAATGCACATCCATATTGATCAATGATCAGGCTTGCATATAAACATTTGCTTAAATTTCATTTCCGCATCAATTGGTTTAGAGAATATTCATGTATTTATTTCCTTATCCTAACATGTAGATTTAAATCATATACTCAAGCTTTAAATGATGTGTAAATCTAATATTGATAAGTTACATAATTATGTGAGTTATGTGTATTATGCGTAAACCTTAGCCATGTTAGCATAGTGAATTCAAACGGCTTGATCATGTTGAAAGTGATATGTTATATCTTTATTGTGACACCTAGTTTGTTAAATATAGTTGGTGAATAAATTATGCATATTTTAATAATGTATATACATACCTGTCATCATACCAGTACAAAGATTTTTAAAAATGTTATTTTATTTCACTGGCTTTATCTTTCAACCATAAGCATGTAGAGATTAAATTTAAAGTTATTTGATTATTGCTTTTTTTCTGTGCCTCAAACTACATCACATGTCTCTTTACCTTGGTGAACATTTGCAACTACTCATTTGAGTCTCATGTTTATAAATGCTCTATCTCTATATGTTTTAGATAAATTTTAAAGTTGTAAATCAAAGGTTCTTTCAATTATTTCTTTTTTAGTTTCCTTTATTTTTGAATAGTTCCTACTCTCTTCTATATTTTTCTCCCTTTAGTTTTGCTTGTGAGGTACATAATGTTCTTCATATGTGTTGGTTGGTGGGTCTTTCACTTGGGCCTTATGGGAAGTCTTCAACATTCTACCAAGGGTATGCGGATATGCCCTGACACATCACAATATTTTATAGTTACTGCAACCCTATAAAGACATCTCATTGTATGTGAATGGTAACATTAAAACACACACATTTCACTTTTACTTTCCCACCCAATATGTATGATAAGATACTTAGTCAATGTCTATCATTTAGTGAACTAACTTATGGTCATGCTCTGTGAGCTTTGGAGACCTTAATGCTCACCCTAGGCCTGTAGTGTAGGCCAATCCATTATGTCATGCAAATCATTATTTACCTAAATGTAGTGGGAACGGCTAAGTTCGCTTTCTATAAGTTTTGAAAATGATAAATAACTCTAAAAATGATCTATTAACTATTATTTATCCTTAAAATATTATCTTCCACAAACATACTAGCAACACAAAATAGTAAATTAAAGTTTGAGCTCTTGTAGGTTAGGAAGATCTACATGTTAGCTTTGTATTTCATGTCTCATAGTAATAAATGTGCCTAGTTTTTTTACTTGAACTTAGTGTATAATCCATATTTGTGAATTTCATTTTCTAGTAATGATAATAAAGAAAATTCCTAAAAGTCACAAAACCAATTGATAAAACTTACGACAAATGAACTTTTAACTTATCTTGAAATTTGTAATGAATAAATCAAATTGATAATCACATACTAAGATTTATTAAGTAATAAACATAAAATCTATTAATAATAATATGATTATCTGGTAAATTGGTCCTACGAGGCTATTAAGTTAGCCCCAAAGAGGGTGAAATAACTCTCATGGCACTAGTTTAACATGGGCAATCATCACTTAACTTAAATAATATGTAATAACTCACCAACAAACTAAACTTTGTAACCTCTTCCATATTCAATTTTAAGAATAAAATGCATTCCAAAAATTAAATTTTAATGATTAAAATGACTAATAGAATGGAAAAAACATATCAAATTTTAACACAACCAAACCCATCAATAAAGTTTATAGGCTTGACTACCTTGAGCTAGAAGGCTACATTTCTTTAGAGGTTTCATTCTAAAGCCCATTGTGATGATGTCAAGAATTGATTGATGGTAAAACTCAATAACATCCATTAA
The DNA here is from genome assembly GCF_001605985.2 of Dendrobium catenatum. Taxonomy (NCBI): domain Eukaryota; kingdom Viridiplantae; phylum Streptophyta; class Magnoliopsida; order Asparagales; family Orchidaceae; genus Dendrobium; species Dendrobium catenatum. Next base: position 277,565 of record NW_021318647.1, read on the forward strand.
AATCAAAAACACCCTTGAGTAAATTCTTAGAAACACATAATTTTATTAAAGCCTCTTCACTAACCTACAACCTTAAAAAATCAAAACAAATCAAATAAAAATAATAAAAAATTCAAAATAAAATTATATGAACACTTAATACTGTTACAAATAAATGTCTACACTAATTAAGGCAAAACTAAAGGAAATATATAAAATCTTCTCATAAACTCTCCAATGCTTAAGTAAAATATTAAAACACTAATATTTAAACTTAAAGGCTAAAAAACCCTTTAACTCTAAGAATATAAATGAAATTGTTGGAAGAGTAAATGAATTTTAAATTTCACCTTTGTGTCATGACCTAATTTGGATTTATGTTTAACTTTGCACATTTTCCCATTAATATGTGAAAGATATATATGTTAGACTGCCTTGAGCAGCAGGGATATGTATATTAAGATGGTTTCATCCTTGTGCCAACGTAACAATGCCATATTCTTTATAATTTAAGAGGATTGGGTATAAATATCTCAATAAATTATATCTTCTAAAAAAATTATAAATCTAATCTTAAGAACCCAAACCCATTCTTTAACTACCCAAGTGTTAAACTCTAAGTCTGGAAGGAACCTAATGCATTTATAGGAAGTGAGATCTTGATATATAGGTATAATTCACTTTGAATAGCATAGTAACATTCATGGCTGGATTTCATATGTATTTTCCTTCAATTCCTCCCATAATTCTTATATTTATGTAAGATTAGCTTGCATGGATTTGATATGTTAGGTGGAGTTTAGTAGATATCTTTTTCCAAGCAGAGAGGTAAATCCAAGTCAGGGCTATATAGATCTCTGGTGATATTTAGGTTATATGTCTCCTCACAGTATCCTATATTTGTTAGGTTATGGGTGTTACTACTTAGTGTACAGTATGTCCTTTATAGATATAGGGTCAAAGGTTAGCAGTATTTATATGACATTTTATTACTTATCATGGGGTAGGTTCTACATTATTTGTAGGTTATAATCCCACACATCCACATCACAATGATGGATCCACTTACATCTTTCTCTTATGCATGCTTTGTTGAGATAACTCCTCTCTAATTTTCTCTTCTTTGGACGGATTGAGTGCTTATGGTATCCTTGCATGTTGAATAACCTAATTGAGCCTATCTTTCTTTGGATTAAGAGAGCCTAGAAACCCCACTATGCGGTAAACCATGAAGATAATAATATAGCATCCCTAATTAATAGTATTCTTAAATCAAGGCTTATGATGTAATTAACTATGGGAGCTTACACCTGTGTGAAACTAACACCCATATAGAATAAATCTCTTTTGAGCTAAAATATTTACTGGGTGAAATCTTATGATTATTGAGTCATATATATTATCACCTCTTTAGGTGTGTAGGTGAAACTCACTATCCTTCATAGTTAATCATTTGGATGATCCCATATATTCTCCCATTAGCCTACTTGCATAGAGTGTAAAGGCCTATAACATTTTATTCCTATGGGATATTGTGATTGTATCCTTTGTATTTTGAACCTTTGCTCAGAGCATTCTTTTGGAGACCCATAATGGTCAATACACGATTATCAATCCAGAAGGGTAAAATAATTGAAAATTAATCTCATAGATGTTGGAAATGAGGAGGAAGAAGTAGATGAAGAATAAGTCTCTAAAATGACTAGCATCCTTTTAGTATTGTGTAGTCAAAAAGAAGAATAAATAGCTCAAATGGAGAAAATGATGAAAACGTTAATCACTCTTATGGCTGCTCTACAAAATAAAGAAACCCTTTCTATTTCAAGGATAATTTTTGTAATGCAAGAGGAAATCATGCTCTATTATTCTACTAATTCATAAGTAGTTTATCTAGAATATCATTTGAATGTTTTGCTGAAATACTAATACATTAGTGTTGAGTCTAGTAATTAGGTTGTTAAACCTAAGTGAATGTCCCAAGGCTACCAAGAGGGGGGTGAATTGGTAGTTTAAAAAATTTTAAGTCCCCTTTGAAATAAGTTAAACCGAAATGAAAATTTTTCTTTTAAGTTTTTCTAGAAAAAGTTTTTCAACCACAAAGTTTTTAAAACTGAAAATTAAAATGTGGAAATGTAAAAACAGTAAAGTAAATGACACCAGATTTATAGTGGTTCGGTCTAAAACCAGACCTATATCCACTCCCCAGAGGCACCCTCTGAGTATTGCACTAATACCAATAGTGACTCTCCTTTTGCACCCACAGCAAGGCGGAGAAGCCTTTACAACACACTCTTTTCACCACTCCCCGGTGCGACAGAGAACCGTCCGTCCTTTTACACAATCCCCAGTGTTGGCAGAGAATCGTCCGTCCTTTCACACTATCCCCAGTGTTGGCAGAGAATTGTCATCCTTTCACACTATCCCCAGTGTTGGCAGAGAACCGTCATCCTTTCACACTCTCCTAGTGTGGGCAGAGAACCCTTCGGCTGTTCACACTCTCCAAGTGTAGGCAGAGAACCCTTCAGCTATTTACACTCTCCAAGTGTAGGTAGCGAACCCTTCGGCTGTTCACACTCTCCAAGTGTCAGCAGAGAACCGGATCTCCTTGACAGATCTTCTCACAAGAATCTAGAAGGAAGAAGGAAAAGAGTGAAGTAATCCCAATTCACAAGTAGAGATTCTTACCTTTGAAATCCAAGTGAAGCCTTCTCGCTCCAGTGGTAGGAATCCTCCCTTGAATGCTCTCTTCCACTCTCTCCTTGGCTATTCTCTCAAGAGGAACGAAGATCAAATGAAAAAAAGATTGGGTGGCAGTCTAATTTGGACTATTTATACAAAAAAAAAGAAAAACCGCCCAAAAACTGCAAGTTTTCAATTCTGTACGCAGTGGATCATCCTGTATGATCGTGGATCGTCCTGTACGATCGTGGATCATCCTGGACGATTTTACTTAAACGATTTGAAACGACCCTATTTGAATATGTGTACGAAATGCCTTCGTACAACTGATCGTCCCGTATGAACTAGGTTCGTCCGGTACGAACGGTAATTACAAGGTCGGTTCTAAAAACTGCTGAAAATTGTTCTAAGTCGGTTAATCGTTTGGACGAGAATATGTTCGTCTGGATGAAATTTTTACAGAGGACTGATCATCCTGGACGATTATTTATTTCGTCTAGACGAAAATTTTCCAGAGGACCAATCGCCATTGACGATAATTTAATTTCGTCTGGACAAAAATTTTCCAGAGACCCGATCATCCTAGACGATTATTAATTTCGTCTGGACGAAAATTTTCCAGAGGACCAATCACCATTGACGATAATTTAATTTTGTCTGGACGAATTTTTACAGAGAATCAATCGTCCTGGACGATTGTAAATTCGTCCTGGACGAATAGGACTTAGAAAAGTTTTAAAGCAAGTTCCTATTCGTTCATGTGCTCAGAAGGAGATAACTGTATGATCGTCCAGTATGAATTGATATCGTCCCGTACGATCAGTATAAATTTTATATGATCTCCTTATGTGTGTGTGTATGTTTTTATTCACTCAAATTACAATCACTCCCTTTCAATTTGGTTTCTAAGAAAAGTACAAGCTTCAAATTTTACAAAGTAACTCATGCTGAATTTAATTTGAAGTCTTCGTAGTCTGGAGTTTGTTTTTCCTGAAATGTTAGTACACACAAGAGCAAATACAATTCTTCTAAAAATTGTTAGGAGAGAACTACACATTTAATAATAATGTTTGGAATCATCAAAACTACATAAGTTGCAAAAATATAAAGCATGCAAATTGCAACTATCTTAACAATTAGGATATTATAAATGATGGACTTATGTTTTTTAACAATACTGATTTTACTCGAGCTATGCTAAATGTTACATACACAATTGAAATATGCTTAGGTTTTTATTGATTTTAAAATAAATTAAAGTCACTTAAATATATGCTAGTATACATGCCAAATCAAGTTATAAATTAATGAAATAATGTGTCGAGCTAATGGGAAAGTGTTTTATTTTCTTTCAATAAACTAATATTTTTTATATTAAATGCAAAAGTTATCTTATTGAAAAAACAATAATGATTTTGAGTTTTTATTACTGGACAAAATTAAGTAGTATATAAAATTTTAAATAAAATATTTTTTGTTAATGTATGTAAATATAATATTTTTCCTAATGAGATGCCTAATTTATGATATGGACCAGAGCATATGCATCCCTAGATCTTTGTGAAATTTTTGGTGGTGTTAGATATATCTATTGACCTGATACAATTTTATTATCAGTATTACAACCTAAAATAATTAAAAATCCTATAACTAGGAATGTTAGTATTCTATTTAAATACACATTATTATTCTTACATTCTTCAATTAGAGTTGTACATCAACCTTTATTTTAATTATACACTTGGTTATTATATGCATTAAATGAAGAACATGATATATATTGAAGACATCCTTAGATTCTTTATGGAGCAAGAGTCTATAAAGTACATAATATTCTCTTTACATCATAAATCTAAAATAAAAGATTTAGTCAAATGTTGCAGAATTAATAAGAAAATTCTTTTGATTATATGAATAGAAGATTCAAAGTACAAGAAAAGTGATGAAATGTTTTCCCTAGAAAGGATCAAGGTATCTTCACTCTACTTCTTCTTCAACCACTTATAGGGTTGCTTAAACACATAAGCTTAACTTTTTATAGATTGTATCATGCACTTTCTAGCTTCCCTTACACTTTACTCTAAGAGGGTACTAAAGAAGTCTTAAAAAAAGGTACTAAATTATCTCACAAGTGACTAAATTCTCCACTAATAGAACTAAACATATATTTATAGGCAAATATAAAATTGGGAAACACTATGGCGCTTGATAATGTGGCATCAAAATGCTTAAAATAGAACTAACACCATGGCTATAAAAAGTTTTCTCCGTTGTAGTGCTTGATGGAGTTTAATGGTTACTATTGAATAGACACATCCTTTTACTTATTTGATAATGGATTTAGGTACTTGTAACTGCAATGCTACATCACTCCAAAAGTTTGAGCAACTACGGTGTCCATGTTAAAATATATGTGATGCATCATATATTTATATGACTATATTGTCAAATTATTACTGATGCAACATTCTTTTTCCCAAGAACTTAGTGCTGCCAAGCTGAACTTCCCTACACAGCAACTCCATAAATGCAACAGTGCTGAATATTATACCACTGTAGTCCTCGCACATTAAGAAGATGGTGCTATAATGTTCTAATGTGCCACTTCGATGGAGTTGATATGAGCGTAGCATCATTATTTCACTTAGCATCGTGGTGCTACCAGATACTTTGTAATTTCAATTAATTTTGAGCATTTCCTTTACAAAAATAACTAAAATAATACATTTTTACTTAAATTAAAACATAATAAATAGTATATAATAGGCACTTAATAAATTATTCCCATTTTAAACAGTTTCTTTCCCTCCAGCAATGAAAAAGATCTTCACTTTTGATTAATTAAATAACAAAAGTAAAATTTGATAATTCAAAATTACTAAAATGTATGATAACACATCACAATCGTGAATAGTTTAGAATAATAAAAGTTTATAATTCTAATTTAAAAAGTTCTAATAATTATGCTAATTAATCACATTTACTATTACTTATTTTTGAATTTATATATTATGAATATAAATATATCAATGACTCATAAATCTTAAAATGAAAGTAGATTTGAAAAGTAGATGTATTTGTAGTAATAATTAAAATTTCATTAGCCTACCATCATTCATACTTGTTCTCTTACTACATCCTTTGTGACTTAATGTATAAGATTATAGTTGGATTTTAAGCTTTTACGTGACACCAATTTTTTTTATCTCAACTCAAACTCCTGATCACTTAAATATTTAGGCATCTGAGCTCTCCTTCTACTGTTGCTACTACCAAGCCTACTAGTCACTCTTTGCAAACAAGGCACCCCCATCATCGTATATTTCCATTTATTTTAAACCTAAGAATACTCTCTTAGTAAGGCTTTAATTGGAAAGTACTTCTCCATAGATTTGTCCCCCCTTATACTAGCATTAACACATAAATCATAAATAAGAGAGGGGTTTCTAGACCCTACTGAAGTTGTACCCCTAATGATATATATCGTTGAAGAGAAAATAAGCTTTCATGTATCAATAGATTAGCCCATTTGAATAACATAACTTATTAGAGCACGTTCACAAGTTACTTCTCCTATGTTTTTGCTAGAAATGAAGTGGGTTGAAATGATATAATGTTAAGATTTAGAGGTTTGGGGAAGAATGGCAGTATGGAAATTGTTGATTCAATTATCTTTGTTTTTCTAATAGGCATCACTTTTAGGACCACACAAAATGGTTAAAATATCTTTTTAGTCCATAGGGTTTCTAATGAAGGATGTATATTAATCAAATTCAAAGTCTTGAAGCTATAAATTTTATTGATAGCAATATAATTGAAAGAGACCCATTTACTTCTCATAATACATTTATTTTCTATAGCCTCTTTTTGTTTGCAAAAAATTCCCTAACAACATTGATAATAACAACAAAGGATTCCTTAAAAAAATGCTCCCAACCCCTACTTATAAAATAAATCATTATAAGATGACTAGGGTTTTGAAAACCTCACTCAGGGATTAATTTTTTTGGTAACCACTAAATCAACAAACCTTGACTTAGCCTTGGAAAAAATAAACCTACTTGTATCATAAGAAAAATAAGCTCTCTTCTTTCCAAACTTCTTTGGATCCATTACTAAAGTGAAAATTTAGATGAATGAAATAGAAATGAAATAAATTCAAAAAGAACTACAATGATTTATATATAAATTTAAAGCACTGAAGTGTAAATGGAAGTGCCACTAAGTACAACACAAAATAGAAAAACATTCAAAATGAAATATTCTGCAATGGTGTAGGCCACATGGCACAACAAAAACTGATGTAAGGTATTAAAGCATCTCTATAACATGGGGAAATATAGCAGCACTCCATAGGTCTAAGGGTTGAAGCTCCCATATTAACTTCGTAACACTATAGTGTCAAAATTGTAGTGATGCATCATTCACTTTTTTGAGAAATTAGCACTGGCAAGCTGAACTTTCCAACATAGTTGAATTATCAAGGAAATGATACTAACTATTGTACCACAGCATCACCTTCTCACCACTCCCAAACAAAAATATAGTGCTTCATTGTTTTAAAGTGGCACTTCGATGGAGTTGATATGAGTATAGCGGCATTATTTCACTCAGCATCTTGGAACTACCTGATACTTTGTAACTTCCACAATTTTTTAGAATTTACTCTATAAAAAATAACTAAAATCATCAATTTTCACTAAAATTCAAATATAACAAATATAATATATTTTTCACATAATAAATTCTCCCAAGTTTAAACTCTTGCATGCCCTCAAGTAATAAAATGGATCTTCACTTTGATTAATTAAATAACTATAGTAAAACTTTTTATTTAAAAATTACAAAAATGTAGGATTATACATCACATTTTAGAAGTATTTTATAATGAACAAAGTTTATAATTCTAGTTTAAGAAGTTCTAACCATTATCCTATTTATCCAACCTTGCTATTTCTTATTTTTAATTTATATTCTATGAATATAAATATACCATTGAATCTTTAATGATGAAATAAATAAGGTAGCTTTAAAAGGTAGATATGTAATTAAAATTGAAATTTTTTTAGTTTACCAACATTTGTACTAATTCCTTCCTAAATGCTTTTGTAATTTTATGTATAAGATTAGAGTTGAATTTTAAGCTTTCAACTGATGCGAATTTTTATATGTACTCATCAACTATTCTTTCTTTTAAATATACATTTCAAAACTCATTTTATGTTTCTTTACTTTTTATTTTGATAAAATACATAAATAATTTTGAATATAAGTTTTTCTTATAGCCTCTTGAAATCTTAATGATGTTAATATAAAGATTTAATAAGCTCCTTAATTCAAATTTAAATTTACTACGATTTTCAATTTAAACTACCCTTATCTATTCTTTAGTCTTAATTAATCTGCATTAAATTTAAAGGAAAATGTAAGAATATAGAATTTATAATTTAAATCAACTAAATAGCACAAAAGATTTAAATTAGTTAATTATTAAGTTTTTCAAACTATGAATTATAATGCAGTGTTCATTCAAACAATAATCTAGGGTTTTATTATAATCCTAAATTTTTTATTATTTTTAATTAACATTTTTATTTTTGTTAAATAAATAATAAAAAAAGTGTAGATGATAATTGAATATAAAAAATATGTAAGCATAAGGAGGATAAAACTAAGTGTAAACATAAGCAAAATGTAACTACATTTAATAACACATATAGCTTAAATAAATAATAAAGAGGAACATAACATGTGATACACTATTAAACTAGATAATTAGTGCTTAAGCCAACACTCAGCTAATCCAAACAGTTGTGGCTCTCATGGCCATTACATCATAACTATCACAAATAAACAACTAGGATTTCTCCGACGCAAAAGATATGATAAGCAATAAAAGAAAAACATGCTATAAATAAACATTCATTTTCTCTCTCTTTTATCTCAACATAAATCATAAGAAGACACCTAGACAAAAGAACCAGGATGTTCTTCTTACTCATTACCATCATCTTCCTAACCAATCTCTCTAGGATGCCAAACAAAGGGATAAAAATGGTACAAATGTAAACTTAAGTTGATCATTATTCTCCATAAATAGGTTACTTATATACATTCAACAACAGTATAATTTAAATCAATAGTGTACATATAATGCTTCTCCTATTTATCCATGCTAGGGGCCATCCGCATCTACATCTTGAACTTCTAGTCTCTGGATTCCTCACAAAAATTAGTCACCTCATTCAATTTCTCTCAAATCAAACACCTAATCATTTAGAGATTTGGGGTTAGAGAACTACTACTACTGCTACAACAAGACCTACTAGTCACTCTTATCACCCCTCACCATCCTCTCTTTTTTTTTTGTTTAGAACCTAAGATTTCTCTATTAGTTTGACCTATAATAAGAAACATATATTCCTCAGGTTTTTCCCCCCCTTACAAAAGCTTTAACAAATAAAGCATAAATAAGATAGGGGTACCGCAAACCTACTAATATAGTACCCCTATAGATATATATCAAGGAAAGGAAGAAAAGCTTTCCTACTTAAATAGAATAACCCATTTGAATTATATAATATAATAAAGCACGATTATAGGTTATTTCTCTTATGATTTTAGTGGGTACCAAGAAGATTAAAATAAAATAATGGAAAGCTTTTAGGATTGGAAAGAAAGGTAACAAAAGCTTCTCCCTTGTATATTTCTACAATATAATCAATTTCAGAATGTCTAAGCTGGAGAGAGAAGTTTAATCTTTATAATTCTCTTGCATGACATTTTTTCTGATACACTATCCATGCATAGCAATTAATCTAAAATTAAAAATTTTCAATGTCAAGTAATTAATGATTAATGGGCCTTCTGAGATTTAAGCATTAAAAGTAAGGAAGGCCTCTTCTTCTTCTTCTTCTCCTTCTCTCTCTCTCTCTCTCTCTCTCTCTCTCTCTCTCTCTCTCTCTCTCTCTATCTATCTATCTATCTCTCTCTCTCTCTCCCTCTCTCCTTATTTTTGTGGTGCACTTTGTGCATTCTTTTTACTTTGTGGGGCACTTTTCGCAACTTTTAATTTTGTGGCGCTCTTTGCTCATTTTTTTTATTTTGTTGATTTTAAGAAGTGGCTTTACTTTCTTTAAAATATTAAAATGATTGCTCTCTTTTTAAAATGTCAGGATTATATCTCAAGTATAAGAAATCAAAACTCATTCTCTTATACATTGAAGGATAATCTTTAAAGCACACCCAATTTTTTATAAGAGTATCAGCTTGAATAGTAAAATCATTGAATATATTAAAACTTGCAAGAGATGCCTATTAAAAGAGGAAATTGCAATAGGGTTGAGAAGATTTTCATTTGTAAAGTCAACATAAGTTTGATACATATTTTAATTCAATAATCAAATCAAACCAATTAGTCACAATAACGTGCAACATTTCTCTGCTATAGTTTTTTAGGCGATTTCTACGCGATTTAGGGTTTTGCTTTCTTTCTTCCTCTCTTTACTTCTAGCATTGATTTTTATGCTCTTTGATTGTTTTATCTTCCTTGTTGGTTTGCTGAGTGTGTTTTGGATTTTGTTTTGAGGTCCTTTCCACTTTTGCTGGGTCTGGGAGATGATGTGCCCAACATCATCTAACCCACCTCATATATTTCCTGAGGGGAAATCACGTTCTTTTTAAGGACATTTTGGTGGGTGCTTCATTGACTTCTAGTAAGTTTAATTTTGTGCAAACTTCCTTTACACGGTGTCCGTCATTGATGTTCGATTACTCCATTATCTTGTAACTTGCTGCTCCTTTTGCTCATACTTCGGTCGGAAATTTTGTTCTTCATAGGACTAATTTGGATGTAATCCGAAAGTTTTTTGTTAACATCAAGCTTTTCAGTTCATTACACATTGGCTTGTTAGACCCTCATCATATTGTTATTCAACTGAATAAAAATATCAATTACAGTTGCATTTTCCCAAGAATATCTTACTATATACAAGTTTATCAAATGAGATTGTTTAAATGGTCTCCGAATTTTGATGTGCGAGAGGAATATCTGATCTTTGGTAGGCCTCTATAGCCCGACTAAGCTACGACATCTATTTATAGGTTGTTTGTGACTCGTGTTTTAGTGGAGTTGAATATTTCTAAAAAACAACCTAAGGAAATTTGGATTGGTTATGAATTGAATGGCTATTTCCAAAAAGTGGAAATTGAAAACTTGCCCATTTTTTGTTCTCATTACAAGATACATGGTCATGTGTTAAATGAATGTTTTAGGTTGCATCCCCATCTTTGAAAGTAGAAGTTTCAACCCAACTATCGCAGGGGAATGCTACTCTTTTGGTTGAACATGATATTGTGAAGCCTAATTCGGTTATGGTTGAGGGTAATGGTTCTTATATGCATGCTAATGTTTCTCCAATGAGGGTTATTATGGAGGTATCTACTATTGAGATATCTGCTACTTAGTTTTTCATGTTTGATATTCTTGCAAGTTATATATTTTTAATGATTCCAAATATTATTGATTTGATTATAATTTCTCCTAACACATTTTGGAAGAATTATTTTTCCCATGTGTGTACTAATATTTCAAGAAAATCATACTCCGAAATATTGAGGACTTCAAATCAATATCAGTATAGAGTTTATTGTGTTTGAAGTATGTATTTTTTATTTTATTGAGTTTGAGAGTGTGATTGTAATTCATATTTTTTAAACTAATCATACTATACGATATCACTTCTTACGGGTTGATCTGGTCAGTTATTTTTCCCAACGAGCAGTTGAACGAACAGGAATGAAATTATTTTTTCTATGTATGGATCATACATGATGATATTTAATTTCATACAAGGATGAATGCTATGTTTTATCCTCGGATGATGATCGTACGGGATGATCTTTAATTTCATACAGGGACTAACACCATTGTTTTAACCTCAGACGAAGATCGTACATGATGATATTTAATTTTGTATGGGCTTGAACACCTCTGTTTTGTCCTCGAATGAAGATCATATGGGACAATACTTATATTCATATCAGGATGAACATATCTATTCTATTCTTTCTCATTTCATCCAGACATTTCGTACAGATAAAATTTAATTTTCTAACTATTCATCCTTAATGAACGTAATTTGTACCAGACGATGATCGTGCACGAAATGAGTTCATACCAATTCACATTAGGTTCGTACGTAACATTATTTGAATTGTTCATACGTATGAACATACAATCATATAGTATGATCGTGTATGCTCTAAATTGAAAATTTAATTTTCTAGATAGTTTTTCGTGTGTTTTGTATATAAGGTCCACTAAAATTGATGTGATAGTGTCTTTGCTTCATAATTTTTCAAGGGCAATTGATAGAGAGATTTTGAGAGAGTGTTTGATAGAGATTTCTTCCTAGTAGAGTGTAAAGGGTTCACAAGGTTACTCAAAGGTAAAAATCTTTATATGTGATTTGTGTTTTTCATTCTTCCTCTTATCTTTCTAGATTGCCTATTGAGAAGATCTTTAGAGAAAGATCCAATTCTCTTCCTACACTTGGAGGGTGTGGAAGAACGATGGTTATTTCTGCTGACACTTGGAGAGTGTGAATAACTGACAGTACTCTGCCTACACTTGGAGGGTGTGAAAAGTTGAAGGCTCTCTGCCTACACTTAGAGGGTGTGAAAGGATGACAATTCTATATCGCAGTGGGGATTGCTAGAAGAGAGTTTTGTAAAGGCTTCTCCGCCTTGCTGTGGGGGTTAATGGAGAGTCACATTGCTAATAGTGCAATACCTGAAAGTGGGAGGCTTCATGGAGTGGATGTAGGTCATGTTTAACCGAACCACTATAAAACTTTGTATCTTTTATTTCTTTGTAACTTACTTACTACAAGTTATTAATTCTGTGGTTGAAAGTGATTTTGAAAACTTTAAATTAACTTGCTTCGTATATCAATCGGTTTGAAATTTTAAAATCCAAGAGTAAATTTTAAAATTAACAATTCACCCCCCTCTTGGTTAACCTTGGGACATTAGATGAGATTTAACACCCTAATCGATATTCAATAAGAATCAACAAGTGGTATCAGAGCTTTATTTCAAAATCATAAGTTTAGACTACTTTTTTGATGAATGAATATGGCTAATTTTGGAAATTGGAATACACCTGAAGGGTATTCGATTATTAGACCTCCTTTATTTGATAACATTCCTTTCAATTTTTTGGAAAACATGCATATCTACATTTTTACAGTCTTTAGATTATTGTATGTGGATCTTAGTACAATAAGGGTATAGAAAACCAACTAGAATAGTTGATGGTATTAGAATTGATACACTATTTGTTGAATGGATTGTAGAACACGATGACTTAGCACAACTAAATGCAAAGTGTTTAAACAGTTTTTTTTGTGCACTTAAGTCAGAAGACTACATACGGGTTTTTACTTGCAAAAGTGGAAATGACATATGAGATAAACTTTGTATTAGTTATGAAGGGACTAACGAAGTAAAGCAATCTAGATTAAACAGCTTGTTACATAACTATGAATTATTTTGCATGAAACCTAATGAATCTATTTCTGACATGTAAATCAAGATTCACTTAGATAGCCACTTCTTTGAATACATTGGGTAGGGAACTAACGAATGTTGAAATGGTTAATAAGATTCTTCATTTTTTTCCTACTACTTATGATACTAAAATAACTGCAATTACAAAGTTTAAAGATTTAAATATTTACTCTTTTGATAATCTCCTTAGTTCACTAATTTCTTACAAGCAAGGAGTGAGTCAAAGGAAGTTTGATGCAGGTGAACAATGAATGGAAAAGAACATTATATTAAAATTTGAGGAGTCAGAGAGTTATCTATCACAACCTGAGGATGAGGATGACATCGCCTTAATGACTAGACAGTTTAGAAGCTTTCTAAAGAGGAAGCAGAAGAGATGCCAATAGTGGAATAGAGGTAAGTTCAATAGGAATGTTAAGGTTTCTAATGATGTGATTTCCTATGAGTGTAGCAAACCTGTACATATAAAGTTAGACTGCCCAAACCTAAAAGCCACTCCTAGCAAGGAGAAGGCAGAGGAGAAACCAAATGTGAAGAAGGGCAAGAAGATATACCAAAGAGCTTTTTGGGTGAACACGGCTTTAGATTTGTTAGAAACTGAAAAGGAGAAGGAAGTCAACAACTTGTGCTTAGTGGCTGAAAATCTTGATTAGTTAGATGAAGAAGAGGAACACTCTCATACAAGGACTTCTGAGAGCATTTGGTACTTGGACAGTGGTTGCTCAAAGCATATGATTGGAGAAACTAAGTAATTTATATCATTGGAAGCTATAAATGGAGGCAGGGATAACACCACTAGGAAGGTGGTTGGATCAGGTTGTATTGGAAACTTGCAAAATTTTTTCGTTGAGAATATACTACTTGTAGAAACCTTAAACCATAATCTATTGAGTATTAACCAGCTATATAATAAAGAATACAATGTTAAATTTTTTCCTACTGGCTACATAATAAGCCTAAATGGAAATTATGTTTTACATGGTTTAAGGGTAAATAATGTTTATATGCTAGGTTTAAATTATATAAAAACTTCTAATTCTTTCCGTTTGAAAACTACTTATGTTGAGTCATGGATATGGCATAAAAGACTTTATTACTCAAGCATAAAAACTCTTAGAAAATTTACCCAAAAGACTTTGGTTAGAGGTATACCAAAACTAGACTTTAATAAGGATCACCTTTGCTATGCATGTCAATTAGAAAAATAGGTGAAGTCCTCTTTTTAGTCCAAAAAGGAACTTAGAACTAGTAAATCTTTGGAGATTTTACATATGGATCTTTTTGGACTAGTTGGAACTATAAGTCTAGGAGGGAAGGTATACAGATTAGTGATTGTAGATGATTTTTCTATATTCACTTGGGTTAAATTCTTAAATAAAAAAATTGCTTGTTCATACTCCTTCATTTCAGAATGAAGTCTACTTTGAACAGATCATACTGTATGATCTTGGATCATACTATACGAATTGAAATAGCTAAATTAAAAATTTAGAATTTCTTGGAGCCTGATTTATATATAAATCTTCTATCTTTTGAAAGAAGAACTTAGGGAGGAACATGACAAGAAGGATACTTCTAGAGAGAGAGCTACTTGAGAAGATTTTGGGTTTATATGAGGAAGGAGAAGGTGAGTTTGTGAGGGAGAAGGACTGTGAGGGAGATCACACTGTTTCTCCTAGCCTGCTGTACCCTTGCTCCTCTTGTGGCCCAAGAAGATCTTATGGGAAGCTTTCTAAGGGGGAGATCCTTTATGGTTCATATCCTCTAAGGTACCCTACCTTTTATAAGAGGGAGAAAAATGAGAAGGTTCACTGCTGTCACCAGGAGGGTGACATAGCGGTTGGTATTCCATCATGCTAGGAGGGTGAAAGTGAGGTTTTGTAAAGGCTTCTCCACCTTGCTGTGGGGGCAAAAGAAGAATTACTTTTGAGTAGTAAAATTCCTGGACTTGAGGACTCCGGGGAGTGGACGTATGTCAAGTAACTGAACTAATATAAAATTTTTGGTGTGATTTTTCCTTTTACTAAACTTTATTTCTCTTTTGCATTTTATATTTGTTAAAACTCCTTGGTGTAAATTTTTTTCTAAGTCCTTATTGTGTAAGCTAAAATTTCATCACCTATTATTATATTCATGAGTTAATCATTCACTTCCACATCAAGTTAATTTTCTATTTAAAACTTAAAAACAAAAAAATTAGAACTCTTATTAAGGATTGTTATTTTATTAAAAAAAATTCCAATTCACCCCCTCCTTGCACATCTCGTACTTTCAATTGGTATCAGAGAGGGGTTTCAATAATAGTGTTTTAGAAAACCTTGAAAAATTAATCATGGCTCATTTGATAATCGAAATACTGTGGAGGGTTATTCTATAACTCGTCTACCTCTGTTTGATAACATTCCATTTGATTTATAAAAAATTAGAATGTCTACTTTTTTACATTCCATAGACCATCGTATGTTGATGTTGGTTCAAGATGGTCATAGTGCACCTTTCAAACTTGTGAATGGCATGAAAACTCAAGTATCTTTTAGTGAATGGAAAAATGAGGATAGGAATCTAGCATAATTAATTGCAAAGTGCTTAAAATATTTCTTTTATGCATTAAAATCTGAGTACCACTTGAGAGTATCTACCTATGCTATTGGTAAGGAGAACGGTGATAGACAGTGTATCATGTATGAAGGAATTAGTGAGGTTAAATAGTCTAGGTTAAAAATTCTATTGAATGATTATGAACTTTTCCATATGAAACATAGCAAAATCATATTTGACATGTACACTAGGTTCACCTAAATAGTGACAATCCTTGCATGCACTAAGTAGAGAAATTTCTAATTCTAAAAAAGTTAATAAGATTTTGAGATGATTATCAAGTTCCTATGATGCTAAAATCACTACAATTATTGAATTCAAAGATATGAATGCTTATTCTATAGACAAACTAATAGGCTCACTCATTACTTTCGAGCAAAGTGTGAGTAAAAGACCTTTAGATGCAAGTGATGAGGAGACTATAGTGCTAAAATCTAAAGACACAAATAAATGTGGCTTATTATATGATGAGAGTAAGGAGATATAATTGATAACAAACAAATTCTAAAGTCTATTGAAGCAAAAGCATAAGCTTCAACAAAATTGGAGCAATAATAAAAATGGTAAAAATTTTAAATTTTTTACTAATGTTATTTGCTTTGGGTGTAGGAAACCTGCACATTTTAAGTTTGAATGCCCCAATTTAAAATCTCTTCATGCAAACAAAAAGAGTAAGAATAAATCGATTGTAATATGGGAAAAAGATAAAAAGTAAAAAATCTCCTAGGCAGACCTAGCTTATGAATAATCAAAACTTGAGCAAGATGATGAGGTATAAGCATATTAAGGTTTCTTTGTGTGTTGTGTTTATGTGTTTTTGTGTGTTTTATTATCTATTTTGTGTCTTTAATTATTATTATATTTTAATTTTTAATATATTTTATTATATTTTAAGCATAATTTTATGTTTTCATTTCTTTATTATGTTGTTATTTTCATGTATTATTTTATCTTTTCTTTTTGATAATGTCTTAGGGGGAGAATGTATTTTAGTTGGTTGTATTTATTTTTTTTATTTAAAAAAAATACTTTCCCCTATTTTTTAGTATAATTCTTTTAGTGAGGGAAAGTTTAGGAGAAAATATTTTTAATTTACAAATTCAACCAATATTATTTGCCATCATAAAAAAGGGAGAGATTGTTGCAACTCGGGCTTCCAAGTTTATGATTTTGATGATAATAAATAATATTTATTAATCTTTTATTTCTCATAGTGTTTGTAGTGTATATTAATTTATGTGGTGACTAATATTTCAAATACACTATGCACTATTTTTTGAAAATTCAAGACTCAAGATTGTGTAAAATTGGTTATGTTAAATGAGTCTATAATTTTCATTTCTTGAGTCAAGTCTTATAATTATGTATGTTAGATTGGTGATCGTGTACATACATAGGGGGAGAAAAAAATGATTTTAAAAATTTTAATTTTTCTATACATCATACTGTACAATTTGGTGTAGCAGAAATTAATTAATATATTTTATTTTCTTGATAAATTATTTTTAAAATATAACTAATCATACAGTACGATCACCATAACGTACTAGATGATTTATTATAATTAAAAAGCCTGCTGTCCATTAAATTTGGCAAAAATTTGAATTTGAAAAGTTATTCTAATTGTGTTAGACCAACATAATCATACTGTACGATGTTTAAAATATTGACTAATTTAATCTTATGATTAATTAATCAAAATGACTTAGTTTTTTTATTTTGATTACACAATATGTATTGGTTTGTATTGTATGATCAATAGAGACATTTTGGCCATCCCATGCTTCATCCTGGATGAACTGTATTTTTATTGAACTATTTGTATAGTACAAATTGGACATCATTTAGTATGAACAAGCAAATTGAACTGTTCGTACAGTAATAACTGGTGATCGTACTACATTTTTATTGAACGGTTCGTATAGTACTAATTGGAAATCTTATAGTATGAATAGGCAAATTAAATTGTTTGTATAATAGTAACTGGTGATTGTACAGTACTAGCAGGTCAAATTTTCCACATCATACTAGATGATCCTACAATTGTACTATACGATCTTTGACAACTAAAATGATGTTTAAGGTTTTTTGAGACCCTCTATTTAAGTTTTCTCATAAGATTTTATAAGAGTCTTTGGCAACCATTAAAGCTTCATTTTTATGAAGAAAACTTGAAGAGAGAACTTAAGGGAGAGAGGAAAGGGTGAAGTTTGACAGAGGGAGAAGATCCTTTGATAGGATTTCAAGGGAGTATGGACGAGATTTCACAGGTTTCTCTGACAAGCTTGCACCTTAGTACCATCGGATTGAAGGTTCATCTTGAGAGAAGTTTTGGAAAGAAGAAGATCTCCTTGGTGTCAAAGGACCCGGCTCTTCCGCCATATCGTGGAAGATGGAAGTGATTTTGTAAGGGTTTCTTTGCCTAGTTGTGGGGGTTAAATGAGAGTCACTAAAGATTTAGTGTAATACTCAGAGGGTGCCTTTGGGGAGTGGACGTAGGTCAAGTTTTGACTGAACCTCTATAAATTTGGTGTGTACTTTCTTTTTTTATTTATATATTTATTTTCATTATGATTAATTACATAGGTGAAATTGATAATTACTTATCACACTATACGTTATCCATAGTGTTGGATGATCTCTAGTGAACAAAGTTGGCTTTCCTAAGGAACATACCAAATGAATAAAAGGAATTTATACATAACATAATGTACGATGTTTTGATCATACCGTATGAAATATTATAATAATTGAATGGTTCATCTAAATGTTCTTATTGGATGAGTCCAAATTATACTGATCATATCGTCTGATAAGTGAATCTTACTATATGAACAAAAGATAGATTTCCTAATATATAGGGATTTTGAAGCCTGCTATTTAAGGATTACTAATATTCTTATAAGATATCTTTGCCTTTTTAGTCTTCTTGAGAGAGAGCTTGAGAGAGAGTAAAAGGAGAGCTTGGTGAGAGAAAAGAGGGAGATTTTATGAGGGAGAACTTGTGAGGGGATTCAAAAGGTTGCTTCAAGTAAGAATCTTGCCTAGTACCTATAATCGTCTGTCTGGAATCTCTATGGCGTTGTAGGAGTTCTTCAGCAAAGATCGCTGTTCTCTGACTATCACCTGGAGGGTGAAAATAGAGTTGTGGCTCTTTGACCATTAAAATGAGGTTAAAAGTAAAGTTGAGGTTCTTTTCCTATAAAATAGTCACGGTTGTCTACTGCACCAGGGAGATAAACAACATCTATACAGGATTCTCTGCCTTGCTATGGAAGCAAAAAGAGATTCACTACTATTTCATTTAATGCTTGGAGGGGAGTCTCTAAGGAGTAGATGTAGGTCAAGTTGACTAGACAACTATAAATTATGGTGTATTCATTCCCTTAATTATTTTTGTACTTTATTTTATGCGATTGTCTTTATGGTGGATAACTCTAATTTTTTTCATTATTATGAAGTTTACTTTTATGTATCTGCTATATCGATTATGGTGTGTACGTTTTAATAAATTTTAATCAAGTTCCTTTTCCTTAAAGATTTTTTATATCCAATTCACCCCCCTCTTGGTTAGCCTAAGGATTAATTCTTTATGTTTAATAACCCTCATGAACTTTTAAGTGGTATCAAAATGGGATTCATAAATTAAGTTTTAGAAAATTTTGAAAAATGATCTATGGCTAACTTTGGTAATCATAACATTGTGGAAGGATTCTTAATTACTAGATCATCTCTATTTGATGCCATCCCTTTTAATTTTTGGAAAACTCGCATATCCACCTTTTTACAGTCAATCGATCATAGCATGTGGATGCTAGTACATCAAGGTTATTTTGTGCCTTTTTGTTTAGTAAATGGCATAAAAATTTAGCCCAACTAAATGCTAAATATTTAAACTATTTTTTTTGTGCTTTGAAATCTAATGATTACATGCATGTAACTACTTGTACATTTGAAAAAAGAAATTAATAGACTCTACAAAACCTACAAAGAAACAACTAAAGTGAAACAATCTAGGTTAAATATTCTGCTCCATGATTATGAACTCTAACGCATAAAACCTAGTGAAACCATATATGAAATGTATATGAGGTTCACACAAATTATCACATCCCTTCATGTTTTAGGTAGAGAATTATTAAATTTTGAAAAAGTCAATAAGTTCCTACGATATATACCTAGTTCATATGATGAAAAAATAGCTGCTATTTTAGAATCAAAAGATTTAAATGTTTAGCTATTGACAACTTACTTGGATCTCTAATTGACTATGAATAAAGTATCATCCAAAGGTGATGATGGTGAAATAGAGAAGGAGAAAACTGTAGCCTTAAAGGATAATGATTCAAATAGTAACTCGGAACGATGAGAGGAAGAAATTGCACTGATGACTCATAGTTCAAAAGCTTTCTAAGGAAAAGAAAAAAAATCATTAGTAATGGAGCAAAGGTAAGATTTATCGAAATTATAAAGCTTCTAATGATATTGTATATTATGAATGTAGGAAACTAGAGCACATTAAGGCTGATTTCCCAAATCTCAAAAGTCTCCAAAGTAAGTAGAATGTTGAAGAAAAAGCAAAGTCCTATAAAGGAAAGCAAAGATGTCAAGAAGCCTTTTTAGCCAACTCTCCTATAGATTCATCTAGAATATAAGAAGAAAAAGAGTTAAAAAAAATCTTTGTTTAATGGGAAACATTTATCTTGATTAGTTTGATCAAGATGAGGTATGTCAACTTTTATGTGATTAATTACTTATTATTTTAGAATAAATTCATTATTCTTACAGGAAATTGAAAAAGAAGTATGCTAGCTTGAAAAATGAATTCTCAATTCTGCAAAAAAAAAAAAAAATGAAATGCTTAGAAAAGATGGTTTTAATGTTAAAAAGGATCATATGGCTTTACTGGATGAGTTTGATGAATTGAATAAGAAATATTCTGCTTCTTCTAAAATTACATGATACTTTAAAAGCATTGTATCTTAATTTAAAAAAGTCATTTAAAGAGTTAGAAGCATGTGTTAACATTTTAGATTTGAGTGAGCACTCTTTAAAAATTGAAAATTTTGCTCTTGAAAGTGCTAATGAAATGTTGTTAGAAAAAGTAAAGACTTTTCAAAATAAACTTATTTGTAAGTACTCACCATGTCATGCATCTCATAAACCTTAGAATAGGAATCACAACTATCATAGGTTTGTTAACCATTTTGCTGATGTTAGATGTTAATCCTGTGGCATGTTAGGACACATTAGCCACACTTGCATCATTCATTGTAGGACACATTGGGTGTGCCAAAGCTTTATCAAACACAACATGATATGTATTCAGATGATTTATCCAAATTAAAGAAGTGACCCAAACTCACATGGGCTCCCAAAACTATTCTTCCATGTTCTTTGGTTTTGAGGGCTCACACAAAATATCCAATGGGAGCATATAGTTTTTGGGTTCAATATTTAAAACCTATCACATAAAATCAGACACTCATAAGCTTCTCAATGTATAAGTTTTTTGTTGTGATTTTTTGTGATTTTATTTTTATTCATATTCTTAATCTTTTGGTTTCATTATTGTCATTCTTTATGATTGTGTCCTAATCATCACAGAAAACCACCTTATTGAACCTCATTATGTATTCTACAAAACAATTTTTTTTTCATCCTTAATCATACTGTATGAACCACATTCATATAATGTGATATTCACACAACTATTTTAATCACAACCCTTGCCTTGATGAATGATAAATATTGCTCCTGATCACACTCCAATCTTCTTTTCAGATGCCTTTTTTTGGATGTTGTTTCATAGAGATCAGAAGCCTAAAGATGCTATCTTTTATGAAGAAGAAGTTTCCACTACAGTTGATCATGTACGTACACCACCTCCACACCACAATCCATATAAGGAGTTGATTCAATGATTTCATAGACACGAGAGTCACCTAGTTCAATAGCAAATCCAACATGATAATGATATGGGTTGATTCAGGGAATAATTTAGAAATATTCAACATCAATTCACCACCATCAAATAGTGGTATGACAATTTTAGCCAGTTCTTCCAACCACCTCCATAGCCACCTTTTTATCAAGATCCACATATGTACTAGTTTGTCATTTAGTAATACTCTTTTTATATCTATTTTTTTTATTATTTGTTGTTTTGTGTCTATATTGCACTTTTCTTTCGAGCACTTTTTATGTTATACTATTAAATTAAAAAAAAAACTACCTTATGTTTATTTTTCTCTTTTGTTTGATACTTGTTCTTTCTTGCTGGTTTAGTGTTCATAAATCTATTTAATGTATTTTTTTCTTGAGAAATTTATAGTGAAAGAAAAATGCATTTCTGGTGATCGTACTATATGATTTACCTCATATTGTATGATTGAACTCATACTGTATGAGTTAGATCGTATTGTATGAATGAACTATCTTTAATGCTCTTTGCTGTTTGTAATAAGCACACTTCTATTCTGACTTAAAAGTTTAAATAAGTAATTTTTTGCATTGTTAAAACTCAAAGGTTAACTCAATCATATGAATTTTCATATTCTATCTTACTTCCTTTGTATGAAAATCCCTTATGTTTACTTAAAAATCTAAATCAAATTTATATTAAAAAGTTTTAAATAAAAACTTATTCACTTTACTACATATTTTTATATCATGGATATTTTCTATAATTTAGTGAATGAATTTCATTATTTTTTTACATCAAATTTTTATCCTAATTAGAGAACTTATGTTTTCCTTGTAGATTATTCCTCTCTATATAAGAGAGTGAGGTTTTTCTTCTCTTATATTTGGAAGATATTTTTACAACTAAGATTTAAAAGATTTAGAAAGGAAGCAATTAGCAAAAAAACAAAAATCAAAAGAGGCGCACAAAATGAGCCTAAAATCAAAAGATACGTAATGAAGTCAAAAGTAAAAGATGCACTAGTGTATTAAAAATAAAAGGTTCATAATGTATGCATAAAATTTGATAAAAGAGGCACAAAATGAACTCAACATAAATTAGCTTCTTTTTCTAGTAAAGTTTTAGTCTTAGAAAATTCTTGTACTTCAAAATGTGTTTAATACCTATTTTTTGAAAATCTTTGCTCTTCATTCATCACTTTTATAGTAAATTTCATTATTTTTTATATATTCTATTTTTAAAAAATGTAATAAGATAAGTATTTTGATAGCAGTCTGAAAGTTTAATTTTTCCTGTCTAATTGTAATTCTTGAATTAGATTTTTATTTAAATAAAGGATTTTAGCTTGTGAAGTTGTTAAGCTATGTATGCAAACATTATAATCTAAATCCTTTGGTCATAATAAACTCAATACTTATCTTATTTAGTATTTTATATTTGAAGAGTAAGTTTATTACATTTTTTAAAAATGTCTAAGAGAGTTCTCATGTTTGTA
This sequence comes from Dendrobium catenatum, assembly GCF_001605985.2. NCBI lineage: Eukaryota > Viridiplantae > Streptophyta > Magnoliopsida > Asparagales > Orchidaceae > Dendrobium > Dendrobium catenatum. The sequence goes on from NW_021318647.1 coordinate 300,814, forward strand.
ATAGTTCATTCCATACTTTGAGTTGTTTGTCTTATGCCTTTAATATTTCTATTGTTATTATTTTCTTCCTACTATTTTCCATTTTTTGTGATGTCAAAAGGGGGAGTATGTTTTATTATTTATTTTTGTTATTGTTGTTAGCATATTATTTAAAAAATTAAAAAAAGAAAAAAGAAGTGTTTACACTCATTTTTCTTACAATTGATTTTCATCTAAGGGGCAATTTTGAGGAAAGCAACTTTCTTGAAAATCTAAAATTAATAATGTTTTGCCATTATTTAAAATGGGGATATTATTAGAAACCTGCTTTAAACACTTTGATTTTGGTGATAATAAACATTATTGAGTTTGTTACTTCCTTCCCCTATTTCTATGATTTTTTTGTGTATACTAACATTTCAGGAAATCAATCCACCATTCACTTACAATTTTGATCAGCTCAAAATAAGGTAGATAAGGGTTATAGTCAGTTTTAATTTTATTACATATTTTTTCCTTCCTTGGGTCATATCATGTAATAAGGTGGATATAATTGCTAAGTAACCTTGCACAAACACTGGGGGAGAGATAAAAAAGTTTTAGAGAGAGAGAGAGAGTCAATTTTTTAGGTAATTCATACTATACGATCATGGTTTTGTATGGTATGATGTTAACTCATACTGTACAAAGTGTTGTCCTCTATTAAAATCCAAGCTCCTAAAGGTTAAAAATTTTATACTAATCATACTATACAATTTGGTTTGTACTATACATCCTAATTAAATTCTTTCTTAATTAATCCTGAGATATCACATAATCAAATTATGTATAATTATTATGATGTATCATGCTATAAGATTACCTATGTACAAAATTAGTTATCCCATGGATCGTACCAAACAAAACTCATAATTTTTGGACTGATCGTACCGCACGATGTCCACAGTGCGGGACGATCACTCGTGTACAAAGATGTCCATCCCATGGATTATATCAAATGAATGAATAAATTTGAATAGATCATATCCTATAATGTTTTTTATCATACTATATGAAATTTTATAATAGTTGAATAGTTCTTTTGAATGGTTTTATTGGATGAATTTGAATTATATTGATCGTACCATACGATATGAGTATCGTATTGAAACTTATGTTTTTTTGAATCCCACTATTTAAGGATTGCTAATATTCTTATGAGATATATTTGGCTTTTTAGTTTTCTTGTGAGAGAGCTTGAGGGTGAGAAGAATGTGAGCTTGGTGAGAGAAAAGAGGGAGATTTTTTGAGGGATAAGTTGTGAAGGGATTCACAAGGTTGATCCAAGAAAGAATCTTGCCTAGTACCTACAAGTGTTTATCTGGAATCTTTGTGGCTTCGGAGAAGAAGTTCTTCAGCAAAGATCGTGGTTCTCTGATCGTTACCTCGAGGGTGAAAATAGAGTTTTTATTCTTTAACCAACTCCAGGAGGATCAAAATAAAGTTGAGGCTCTCTACCTGTAAAGAGTCACAATTCTCTACTGCACCGGGATGGTGAAATAACATCTTTATAGGCTTCTCTGCCTTGTTGTGAAAGTAAAAGGAAAGTTACTATTGTTTAGTGCAATAGAGAATTGACAAAACCACTATAAATACTTGTAGGAGTCTCAAAGAAGTGGAAGTTGGTCAAGTTGACAAAACCACTATAAATTTTAGTGTATTCATTCCTTTAATTATTTCTATTCTTTATTTTGTATGATTATCTATATTATTTATATCTATGACTTATTTTTTTATTGTGAAATTTACTTTTATGTATCCTCTATTTCAATTATAGTGTGTGACTTTTAAAAATTTTTAAAAAATTTCTTTTTCCATAAAGAATTTTTAAAATATCAAATTCACCCTGCTCTTAGTTATGCTCAGGACTAGTTTTTTAGGGTTTCACAATCCTCTCAAACTTTTATGTGGTATCGGAGTGGGATTCACAAATTAAAGAATAGAAAACTTTTGAAAAAGATCTATGGCTAACTTTGACAATCATAACACTGTGGAATGATATTCAATAACTAGATCAGCTATATTTGATAACATTCCTTTTAATTTTTGGAAAACTCGCATTCCCATCTTTTTACAGTTAATTGATTATCGCATGTGGATGCTAGTTTAAGATGATTATTCTATACCTTTTCATTTAGTAAATGATATTAAAACTTAAAAACCATTTTCTGAATGGACTACTGATGATAAAATTTTAACCCAATTGAATGCTAAGTTTTTAAACTTTTTTTTTGTACTTTAAAATTTGATGATTATATGCATGTTTCTACTTGTATAACTAGAAAAGAAATTTTGGATAGACTCTGCATAACTTATGAAGGAACTACAGAAGTGAAATAATCTAGGTTAAATATTCTTCTCCATGATTATGTGTTACGAATATATTTTTATGGGAATATAATTTTGATGAAAGCAAACACTTATGTTTCTCTATGACTGCCTTTCCTACTAACATTTCAGGTCCATAAGATCAAACTGCAATTTGAACCAGCTCAAGATTGGGTATACTAGGTCTGAGTCAGTTGTAAACTTTTTCCTTTCATGAGTCTATTATAAATGATGTGGTTCTTGATGCTAAGTAACCTTGCACACACACATAGGGGAAATTTTTTGACTATTTTTAGAGTTCTCTATTTTTGGTCACATCATCCAGGATGATCCATAAATTGGCCTGGAGGATCAGTTAAAAATAGAAACCCTAATTAGGGCATCCTGGTTAAGGTAGCCCTCATTAAGCTCATCGTCCTATATGATATTTGTATTGGCCGGAATGATAGGCTCAAATTAAAAAGAGTCAGCTACCAAAACTATTTAAGTATTATTTATTTTTGGACATCAACTTGGACATCATCTTAGATAATGTAATAAAATTATGCCTAAATTAATTTGGTAATTAAAAAAATTAATTAAGGTTTGATTACTCGATCATATCGTTCTAGATTATCTCAGGATCTGTCGGGATGATCAATTCACAAACCTTAGTTATCCTTGGATGACCAAACATCAGCCAGCTATTATTTATGGTGAAGCTCTAAATGATTTTTATGGATTTGAACTAATCATCCAGGATGATTAAAAGATCATCCTGGGTGATCAAGCTATTATTCCATTATCCGGACATCCATTCAATGGAATTATATGGATGATATTCAATGATTTGAATTGATCGTATAGGATGATATACTATCATCTTGAACGATATGAACAAAAACCTTCTTATCATCCTAAATCATCTAGGCTGATTGAGCAAAATTTTTGCTGATCATACAGGACAATAATGTTAGTTTGTTATAATTATGAGCTATTCTATATAAGATCTCTTATTCTACCTAAGATATCATCTTTTGCTACTATCTTGACCTGAGAGAGCCTAGAAGAGAGGGAGAAAAAGGGGAGAAAGAGAGAGAGGATCTTATGAGGGGGAGTTTTTGAGGGGTTTCAAAAAGGTTGCTCAAAGCAAGGATCCTTCGCCATCTTCTCAAGTCATCGTCTTTAGTTCATTGGGTGTTCTAGAGAGATCTATTTCAACATCTGATCAAGGTTCTCTGCTTGCTTCAGGAGGAAGCAAAAGGAGATGGGTTCTCTGCCTACTTTTGGAGGAAGCAAAAGGAGTTGGGTTCTCTGCCTCACCTGGGTTGGTTAAAAGGAAGTTTGTAAAGGATTTTTTGCCTTTCTGTGGGGGCAAAAGGAGAGACACTGAATTTAGTGCAATATTTGAAGGGCGCCTCCGAGGAGTGGACGTAGGTCATGTTGACTGAACCACTATAAAATTGTGTTCTTTATTACTGCTTTCGCATTTAATTTCCGCACGTTAAATTTCTTTGTGATGAATTTTGGTTTGAGTTTGTGTTTTTGATTGAAATATTTTTTTTAAATATCCATTCACCCCCTCTTAGTTAGGTTGGACTAGTTCATAAGAGCTTAACATCCCTAACAAACTTTCAAGTGATATCAGAGCACTTTTAAGTGATATCACAGTGGGATTCATAAAAATGAGTCTTTGAAAACTTTTGAATTTTGATCAAATGAGTCTTTGAAAACTTTTGAATTTTGATCCATGGCTAACTTTGGTAATCGTAATACTATGGAAGGATATTTTATTAGACGACCACTTTTGTTTGATAAAATTCCTTTTGATTTTTGGAGAACTCGCAAGTCTACATTTTTATAATTGCTTTATTATTGTATGTGGATACTTGTTAAATAAGGTTATACACCTCCTTCTCGTGAAATTAATGGCATTAAAACTGAACTTCCTTTTCCTAAATGGACTTTTGATGAAAGAGATTTAGCATATCTTAAAGCAAAATGCTTGAACTATTTTTTCTATGCTTTGAAATATGAAGATTATATTCATGTTTCAACTTGTACAGCTGGTAAAAAAATTTGGGATAGATTGTGTGTAACTTATGAAGGAACCAATGAAGTTAAATAATTTAGGTTGAATCTTTTGTTGCATGACTATGAACTTTTTCATATGAAACTTTTTGAATCTATCTCTAACATGTATATTAGGTTTACTCAAATTGTCACCTCATTGCATGCTTTAGGAAGTGAGCTAACTAATTATGAAAGAGTAAATAAAATTTTGAGATGCTTGCCTTCTTCTTTTGATGCTAAGATCACTGTAAATTTTGAATCTAAAGATTTAAATACTTATTTTATTAATAATTTACTTGGATCACTCATTACTTACGAGTAAGGGGTGAATCAAAGAAATCTTGATACAGGTGAGAAAAAGAAGGAGAAAACTATGGAACTGAAGGCCAACAACACGGATACTGATTCTTCTGGATCTGAAAATGATGATGTTTCCTTCATCACTAGGTAATTTAAAAGATTTTTAAGTAAGAATAACAAGTATCATTAGAAGTGAAAAAGGGGTAAGGATAGCAAATATTATAAAAGTTCTTCTAATATTATTTATTTTGAATGCAGAAAGCCTGGACAGATTAAAGATGATTGTTCTACACTTAAGGAGCACCCAAGTAAGAAAAAGGGTGAGGAGAAACCCAAAAAAAGGAAGGATAAGAAGCAGTACCAAAAAGCCTTCTAAGCGGATTCTGCATATGACTCATTTGAGACTAAAGTTGAAGAATAGATAATAAATTTATGCTTAATGGGTGATCATCTTGGTCAATCTGATCAAGAAGAGATATGTGAACAACCCTATAATCAATTACTTGTAATTTGTGAGAAAATTTATGCATCATATAAGAAACTTAAGAAATCGCATGCTAGTTTGAAATTGGAGTTTTTGAATTTATAAAAAGTATATGAAAGTTTAAGTAAAGATCACACTCTACTTGATAGTAATCACATGTCTTTACTTGATGAATTTGATGATTTAAATAAAAAGTATTCTGATTTGGTTATTGTGCATGATTCTTTGAAAGTATCATACTCTTCACTTGAATATGATTTTAAAACTTATATTGAAGAATCTAAGTATAGAGAGCTCTATTTGAATGTTGATAATTCTATTTTAGAAAGTGTTAACTTGAGGTTTAAAGCTAAATTGAATACACTTGAGAGAAATTTTAATACATCAACACTTGATCTAAAGCCTAAACCTAAGAAGAGGACTTATAACCCAAACAGATTAGTAAACAGTTTTTCTGGAGTTAAATGTTTTCATGTGACATACTAGGACACATTTCATATACTTGCATTATTCACCATAGTTCACATTGGTGTGGAGACCCAAACTGCATGATTCATAGCATAACACACATACATTGCATTCTTCTTTTCATAAGAACGGACCCAAACCTGTCTGGGTTCCTAAATTTGATAGTTGATTATTTTTATTGGTGTGCTCGCACTAAAGACCTCATGAGAGAATATGGTACTTGGACAGCGGAGGCTCGTAGCTCATAATTGCATAAACATGCTGCTTAATAAAATTTTGAATTGCATGTTTACTACTCTATTTATTTTTGCTACTTTGTATTTTATTTTTTTTATGTTTGCTGTTACTTTATAATTGTTATATCTCTGATGTTTTTTAGTTTTCCTTTTTAGTGGAAATGATATTTTGCCTTGTGTTTGTTTTTGAAAATTTGTAGTCAATGTCTAAACATCCCTAAATCCGTTAAAGGGAGAAACACCATTGATTGTTTCCCTCCCTCTATCATCTTTTGATGGTGTAATTTTTTTCCTCTAATATCTAGAAGATATACCCACAACGAAGAATATTTAATAGTTTTAAAAAGGGATCTAGTTTACAAAAAGAATTAAAAAGTGACTAATGACGCCAAAACAAAAGATGCGCAATGACACCAAATTGAAAAATATATACAAAGTGTATCAAAAATCAAAAGATGCACAAAGTGCGCTATTCAATTGACAAGAGGAATAAATTGTGCCCACCGAAAGCAAGTTCTCTTCTCTTTTCAAACTTTTAAATTTTAGAAGAATTCATGAATCACTTGAGATTTTCAAAGGCTTGATTTCGAATTTCATGATTCTCATAAATTATTTTGACACATTATTCTATAAGATATTTTGCTGGAACCAAGTTTTGAATGAATATCTTTTTCTTATCTAATTAATTTTTATGAGTTAGGTCTCTTCTATCCAAAAGACGATTTTACCTTGAGAGAAGTCCGAGCTAGGGTTACCAGTATCGAATATTCTATCATTTTTGGATTTCAACGATGTTAACTCAATTGCCTTAAAAGTCTCTAAATTCAATCACTTGGAAAATTTATCATTTTTGTGCCTTTAAAAGAAAATTAAAAAACAAATTCATTTCATTTTTTTTCTCTTCTAACTTTTTGTATTTTAACTTTATCTTTTACAGGTGTTTTTGTGTTTTTTGGGGCTTTTCTCATCATCTACTTCCACCTCCTAAATTTTATTTTTTTGTCCCATCATCCTAGATAATCTTTATATCATCTTGGATGTTACATTAAATTAACTCCTACCCTTTTCATTTGACGGCTCATATTTTTTCTCTGTTCATCTTCATCCTGGATGATCTGATCGTATCTTGCTTTGCTTACTGTGATCGATCCAGATGATCATCTTCATGCTGGATAATGTTCTTAAATCTTTGCTCAATTTATGGAAAATTGGCCTGTACAGTACACATGTTCATCCTGGATGATACACATGGCAATACATTTAAACTCTTTAAATTCAGTCGATACGATCAATTATTGATGATCATCACGGACAATCCACCTGTTCATCCCAGGAGATACACATGGCAATATTTTAAACATTTTTAAATTCAACTGGTAAGATCCATTATTGTGTATTGTCCTGAATGATCCACCTAATCAACCAGGACAATCTTCTTTTTCAATGTTCATCTAGCTTGACTCGGGACAATCGCCTGTGTCTTATCATCCCTAACAATATCTGATTTTCCTGGATGACTTTGATGACTTTTTTACTAATCATCCTTGATGCAATTATTGCACCCAATCATCCTGGATGATTCATTGATTGTTCTAGACGATCAGATCATTTCTTTATAAACCGAGCCATTCAATCAGTTTTTCTCACACAACTCCTCTCCAACTCTCTTTTACTCTTTCTTCCCTTCTATTTTTCTTGTTTATGGCCAGTGGAAAGAGGTCTCACCATCCTTCTGGGAGTTCCTCGAGGGCGAATCTAAACCCTCACTTCACTGATGTGGACAATCAAGCCGCCTATCAAAGGTACAAAATTGCCAGGATTATTATATCACGGACTGTCAACCTGCACATTCTTTCCTATCCTATCCAAGATTTATTTGTGCACACTTCCTTTGCCTTCCTTCTTACTCTCTCTGTCCATTTCAATTCAGAATTACTTTTTGAATTCTTCGTTAGCCTTCGTATAAATTCCCCTTTTACTGCTCTCCTGTCATATGTGAATAGGCGTCCCTTCAAAATCACATATCAGGACTGTCAAGAGCTTTTACAACTTTTCACCAAAGGGGACAAACTCCACACCCAATGTTTTGATCCTAACTACAACTATGCTCCGGCCAACCAATTTCTAAGAAACACTAATCCTCACTTTTATGTTGGAGATTCTAGAACCTTACTCAAAGATGCTAGGACAATCCAGCATGTCTCCTCTTCTTTCGATCACCACTTTTTATATTTTGGCTCATCATGAGTTCAATTCCACTGAACTGATTTTTTGTTACATTGATAATTTGACTACTATTCAAGATCCAGGACATAGGAGGAAGCCTAATCTTACACTAGGATATATCATTGCCTATGTCCTAGAATCCAAATACAATCTCCAATATCCTACCCGACCAAACTATCAGCCTCCTTTCTACTTGAACAACTCCTTTCATGTTCTTCACAGTACTCGTCTCCACCCGAAGCATGAGGAAGTCGAGGGAGCTAAGGAGGAGGCAGCTTTTGCACCTATTTTTGCACCTACTCTGCTCTGCCAGCACTATCAGCTAGATCAGCTCGTGGAGCGATTCAACTAGTGGGAGACTCGCTTTAAGACCTACATTACTACACAGGAGCAGCAACATGTGGAGGAGGTTGCTCGCTTCAATGCTTACGTGGCTCACTAGTAGCACCAACATGACCAGGATATGGCCTGGCTTGGGGAGCAGTTTGCGACTCTTTCCAATTACTTTCAGCCACATCCACCACCATCACCTCCTTTCTCGGATGATCAGGGGTCATCTTTCTTTTAGTTTGCTTATTTTTGTGTGATGTTATTTTTCCTTTAATATTGTTTTACTTCTGTTTAGTAGTTTGTATTGTTTTTTTTTTCCTCTTTTTTGTGATGTCAAAAGGGGGAGTAGCAGTACTAGTTTGTACTATTCTATTCTATTGTAATTTGTTATATTTTTATGTTGGATAGTTGAACTATTTAAATTGTGTTTATTTTTTTACCTATTTCCATTAAAACTGCTCTGAACTGCTTCAATTTTTTTTATGTTTGTCATTATCAAAAAGGAGGAGATTGTTACAAATCTATTTTTTAGAGAACATAATTTTGATGATTGTAAACACTTTTGTTTTTCTATGATTGCCTTGCCTGCTAACGTTTCAGGTCCACAAGATCAAACTGTAATTTGAATAAGCTCAATATTTGGTAGACTAGGTCTGAGTCAGTTTGTAAATTTTTCACATTCTTGAGTCTATTGTAAAAGATGTGGTTCCTGATGCTAAGTAACCTTGCACCTACACACATGGGGGAATATTTTTAACTATTTTTAGAGTTCTCTATTTTTGGTCACATCATGCAGGATGATTCACAAATTTGTCTGGATGATTAGTTAAAAATAGAAACCCTATTTAGGGCATCCTAGTTAGGGCAGCCCTCATTATGTTCATCGTCCTAGACCATATTTGTATCGGCCGAGATGATAGGCTCAAATCAGAAAGAATCAACAGCTAGATCTATTTAGGTATTGTTTATTTTTAGACATCGTCCTAGACGATGGAACACAATTTTGCCTAAATTAATTTGGTAATTAAGGAAAATGATTAATAATTAATTGATTGATCATATAATCCTGGATTATCTCAGGATCAGCCGGGACGATCAGTTCACAAACCTTAGTTGTCCCTAGATGTCCAAGCATTGGCCAGCTGCTATTCAGGGCGATGCTCTGGATAATTTTCACAAATTTAAACTAATTGTCTGAGATGATCTTGAGGTCATCCTAAAAGATTAAGCTATTTTCCCATCATCCAGACACATATTCAGTGCAATTATCTTGATGATACTCAATGATTTATACTGATTATACAGCATGATATACTATCAGCCTGGATGATATGAACAAAAACCTTTTGATCATCCCAAATCATTTGGGCTTAATGAGTAAAATTTACACTTATCGTACAGGATGATAATGTCAGTTTTTTGTAATTAAGATCTATTCTGAAGCTCTTCTATATAAGACCTCTTGTTCTACCCAAGAGATTATCTTATCCTGTTGTGTTGACCTAAGAGAGCCTAGAGGAGAGGTAGAGAAAGTGAGAGAACGAGAGGATCTTATGAGGGGGAGTTTATGGGGGGTTTCACAAAGGTTGCTCCAACAAAGGATCCTACATCATCTTCTCCAGTCATCATCCTTAGTTCCTTGGGGGTTCTAGAGAGGTCTACTTTAACATCTGATCAAGGTTCTTTGCCTGTTTCAAGAGGAAGTAAAAGGAGTTAGGTTCTTTGTCTTCTTCTAGAGGGAGCAAAAGAAGTTGGGTTCTCTGTCTCTCCTGGGTTGGTAGAAAGGAGGTTTGTAATAGCTTCTCTGCCTTACTGTGGTGGCAAAAGGAGAGACACTGAGTTTAGTGCAATACACGGAGGGTGCCTCTGGGGAGTGGACATAGGTCATGTTGATCGAACCACTATAAAATTATGTGTTCTTTATTTCTGCTTCTGCATTTAATTTCTGCATGTTAAATTTCTTTGTAGTGAATTTTAGTTTTGTTAAGTTTTTTTATTTAAAATTTAAAAATACCAATTCACCCCCCCCCTCTTGTTAGTGGCTATCATATGGCTAACAGTCCATAACAAACTTTCAAGTGGTATCAGAGCACTTTTATTATGAACTCTTTCGAATGAAACTTAGTGAAACCATATCTAAAATGTATACCAGGTTCATACAAATTATCACATCTCTTTATGTTTTAGGTAAAGAATTATCAAATTTTGAAAAAGTCATTAAGATCTTGTAATGTCTACCAAGTTCATATAATTACCAAATAATTGCTATTTTAGAATGTAAGGATATAAATGTTTATTCTTTTGACAACTTACTTGGATCTCTAATTTCCTATGAATAAAGCATCAGCCAAAGGTGATCACAGAGAAAGAAAGAAGGAGAAAAGTATAGACTTAAAGGCTAAAGATTCAAACAGTTCCTCGGATGGAGGTCAGGAAGAAATTACACTGATGACTCGACAGTTCAGAAGCTTTCTAAGAGAAAGTAAGGAATCATCAATAATGGAGCAAAGGTAAGAATTATAGAAATTCTAAGGCTTCTAATGATATTGTATATTATGAATGCAAGAAACTAAGGCACTTTAAGACTAATATCCCAAATCTCAAAGTTCTCCAAAGCAAAATGAATGTTGACAAAAAATCTAAGTCCTATAAAGCCAAGCAAAGATGTCAAGAAGCCTTTTTAGCCAACTCTGCTTTAGATTCTTCTGTAATAGAAGTAGAAAAAGAATTAAAAAAAATCTTTTCTTAATGGAAAACATCTATCTTGATTAGTTAGATCAAGATGACGTATGTCAACTTTTATATGATGAATTACTTACTATTTCAAAAAAGATTCATGTTTTTTACCAGAAATTTAAAAAGAAGCACACTAGCTTGAAAATTGAATGCTTGGTTCTGCAAAAAGAAAATTAAATGCTTAAAAAGAAGGTTCAAATGCTGAAAAGGATCATATGGCATTGCTGGATGAGTTTGATGAATTGAATAAGAAATATTCTGCTTCATCTGAAATACATGATACTTTCAAAGAATTATATCCTGATTTAAAAAAAGTCATTTAAAGAGTTAGATGCATGTTTTAAAAATTTAGATTTGAGTGAGCACTCTTTAAAAATTCAAATATATGCTCTTGAAAGTGCAAATGAAATGTTGTTAGAAAAAGAAAAGACTTGTTAGATGTTGTTCATGTGGCATGTTAGGACACATTAGCCACACTTGCACCATGCATTGTAGAACACACTTGGTGTGGAGACCAAATCTGCATCAAACACAGCATGATATATATTATGATTATTTATCAAAATTCAAGAAGGGACCCAAACTCACTTGGGATCGCAAAACTATTCTTCCATGATCTTTGGTTTTTAGGGCTCTCACAAAAGATCCAGTGGGAGCATATAGTTTTTGGGCACAATATATAAAACCTATCACTTGAAATCAGCTATTCATAAGCTTCTCAATGTATATATATATTTTTTTTTGTGATTTTATTTTTATTCATGCTCTTATTCTTTTGAATTTTTTATTATCATTCTTTATGATTGTGACATGATCATCTCACAAACAACCTTATTAATCCTCATTGTCTATTCTATAATTTTTTTCATCTTTAATCATACTGTACAAACCACATTCGTACTGTCGATATTCACATAACTATTTTAATCACTACCCATGCCTTTATGAATGATCTAGATTTCTCTTGATCACACTCTAATCTTCTTTTCTGATGCCACTTTTTTTATTTTATTCCATAGGGATCAGGAACCTGATGATCTCCCATTGATGAAGAAGGAGAAGCTACCCCTACAGCTAATCATGTACCTACACTACCTCCTCACCACTACCCTTATGAGGAGTTGAATAAAAGATTTGATGGACTAGAAACTCACCTGGATCAACAGTAAATCCAACATGATAATGATATGCCTTAGTTTAGGGAATAATTTAGAAATATTCAACACTAGTTCACTACCATCCAGTAGTAGTATGAAAAATTTTAACCAGTTCTTCCAACCACCTCCACAGCCACCTTCTGATTAGGATCCACTTATGTTAAATAAAAAAAAATTATTACCTTATGTTTATGTTTCTCTTGTAAGTGATACTTTTTCTTTCTAGCTGGTTTTGTGTTCATAGATTTCTTTTAAGCATTTTTTTCTTGAGAAATCTAGAGTGAAAGAAAAATGTGTTTTTGGTGATTGTACTATATGATTTGGATCGTATTGTATGATTGAACTCATACTTTACAACTTAGATCATATTATACAAATGAACTCTCTTCAATGCTCATTATTAATTGTAAAAAACACACTTATATTATGACTTAAAAGTTTAAATAAATATTTGTTAGCATTATTAAAACTCAAAGGTTAACAAATCATATGAATTTTCATATCGTATCTTACTTCCTTTGCATGATAATCCCTTATGTTTACTTAAAAATCTAAATCGAGTTTGATTTAAGAAGTTTGAAATCAAAACTTATTCACTCTACTACATATTTTTATATCATGGACAATTTCTATAATTTTGTGAATGAATTTCATTATTTTTCAACATTAGATTTTTATTCTATTTAAGAACTTAGGTTTGCCTTTTAGATTATTCCTCCCTATATAAGAGAGTGAGGCTTTTCTTCTCTTATATTTGGAAGACAATTTTACAACTAAGATTCTTAGGGATTTATAAAGGAAGCAATTTGAAAAAAAAAAATCAATAGAGGCACAAGATGACCCTAAAATCAAAAGATGCGCAATGGGGCCAAAATTAAAAGATACACTACGTGTATAAAAAATAAAAGGTGCGTAATGTACACATAAAATTTGATAAAAGAAACATAAAATGAGCCCAACTTAAATTAGCTTCTTTTTACGGAGAATCTTTAAGTCATCGAAAATTCTTGTATTTCATAATATGTTTAATTCCTCATTTTGGGAAATCTTTTCTCTTCATTCATCACTTTAATAGTAATATTCTATTTGATATATTTCATGATAGTAGTTTGAAAGTTTAAATTTCTTATCTAATTATAATTCTTCAATTAGATTTTTATTTAAACAAAGGATTTTAGCTTGAGAAGTTGTTAAGTTGGGTATCCAAACTTTATAGTTCAAATCCTTTGGTCACAATAAAGTCGACACTTATCTTATTTGGTATGTTCTATTTGTTGAGTAAGTTTATTACATTTTTTAAAAATGCCTAAGAGAGTTTTCATGACTGTAATAGTTCTTTCCTTACTTTGAGTTGTTTGTTTTATGCCTTTCATATTTCTATTGTTATTATTTTCTTCCTACTATTTACCATTTTTTGTGATGTCAAAAATGAGGGTAGTATTTTATTGTTTATTGTTGTTATGGTAGCTAGCACATTATTTAAAAATTTAAAAAGAGAAAAAATAGAAGTGTTTACACTCCATTTTCTTACAATTGATTTTCACTAAGGGGGAGTTTGGAGGAAAGCAACATTTTTGAAAATAAAAAAAATAATAATGTTTTCCATCATGAAAAAGGGGGAGATTATTGGAATCTTGCTTTAAACATTATGATTTTGATGATAATAGTGGATTACGACTATTGGCACCCTCTATCATGGTTTTGATTACTCTTTCATTGGGAGGATGATTACCCAAGATGCTATAATTAACTCTTGGTTTAGAGATAAATACACATCCCTTTGAAAGAACCATCCTCCCCATACTTCGATGTTTTAGAAACTAATCTGCTATGATGCTCAAATGATTAAAAACTGTATTTCTTTTTCTATTGCTCCTACATGCAAACTTCTTATGTTTTGGGATCCATGGTGCAATAAAAAAGATATTACAGAAATTTATTTTCTATCTAGAATTCCCAAACTTAAGGTTATGAATTACATCATATATCTTACTTGGCATTTGCCAGGGTTTCTTCTTTTGCATATGCAAAATGAAATCCTATATTTTTTTTAATTATTTTTTTAATTAATTATTAATTTATTTTTGAAATCCTATATGTTGCCATTACTGAGCATAATTATATTTCTTGGAAGGGATCCTCTAAACTTGTTTTTAGTAATTTTATTTCTTAGTTTTATTGTTGTTTGGAGAAGGTTCATTGGTACAAGTTTATTTGGAAAAAAAATTATTCCCTGAGATTCTCTTCTTATGCTTGGATGACGGTTATTGAGAAGTTGAAATCTGTTGATTTACTTCTAAAGAGAAATATTGACATTTCCCAGATTTATTTTTTTTATTTCAATTCTCCTGAAACACTTAAACATATGTTTTTTTAATTTGATTTCTCATTTTTGGCGATCTCAACTCTTTTTCCAAATGTGGATACATTTCTTTTGAGGCCAACCTTGTAACAAATGTTGGAATTTTTTGATAATTTACATCTATTTATTAGAAGGAAAAAATAGTTCTATTTTTTTGTAATTTATTTATTATCTTACTATATCAATAGGGAAAGAAATCGACTCCAATTTTTTTTTATGTTCAAAGCAACTCTTCACAGGTTACTGATATCATTTACAATTCAATTTGATAGAGTGGTTTAAAATGAATGAATTATGATAAGTTTAAACTATTCTTTCCTACAACTCTTTAGTGACTACTGTGATTTTATCTTCATTTTTGCATTTTGATTTGATGATGATGAGTAAAGCCAACAACTATCCTTCATTTCTTTGGATGGCCTTTTTGGTAAACATTTAATCTTTATACGAAAGATCTCTCTCATTCTTTCTTTCAAATGTTGTCCTTGTGCCAATTGTTCACCTAGCTAGATGGCCCAGTAGCAACATGGGTACTCGGTCTACTATTATCATTAAGGGTTTTGGGAGCTCAATGGATATTTTTGTTGTTTTCTTCTTAATCTTCTGAGTTCTCTTTTTGCATTTTCCTTTCATCCCAACTTTTTTTTGGGTTACTTTTTCTTTTGTTTTTTGTGTTTATTTTCATGTAATTGCCTTTAGTGGGGTTTTCCAATACTTTTGTAACTTTTTATCCATTTATAATACAATCTCTGCTCCAAAATCCCCCCTCCCCCAAAAAATGTATTTTAATTTGTACCATTTAAAGTTATCATAAAATAACGTGTAATGCTAAGTATTGTTAACTTAAGCCAATAAAATAAAATAAAATATGAATTGACAAAGAATACCTAATTTTTACATATTAGATTTTAAAATTTCTCTTTGTATCTCTCCTATCACCAATTCAAGGTGTTGCATTTTATAATCTTTGCTATAATTGAGAAAATTTAGTAGGTTTATTTTATTTGAATATCTATCATATATCTATTAAAAAGAAGTTACATGAGATATTTTTGTTTTAATATAAAAATGTTGTAATTACAATAAATAATAGGGCCTAAGCTAATTGAAATAATTTTATTAATATATGTCGTAGGTTATAAAGGATGCAGTTTCCCTTTTTTGAAAAAAATATTTATACAATATAGAGGGTATAAATTATTGATAAGGAATTTCATTATAAATTTAGATGTGTTTTAATGCATTAGAGGTATATTTGAGTGATTGTTTGTGCTATGTTTAGTCATTCCCTTTCAAGGGAACGAGATTAGGGATCATAAAGTATATTATAAATCTTGTTTTGACTTTAGGAATTAAAGTTGTTTCATTGGTGTGTATCATTCATATTGGTGATGTCATTCATCATAATCATCTATGATAATTTGTGAAGAGTTGACAAGAATCGAAATTGTTATTGATGGTGTGTATTTATAAGGATTATGGAAGGATCTTTTGAATTGTATAAAAGATTTAAGGTTATATCAACCTTAAAAAATACTTTCTTAGATATAAAAATAATAAAATGCCACTTAATATACAAAAGTATATGTTGCAGATCTATGGTTTATGAATTTGATGATAGCAAAAATTCTTTATTTATCTACGATTGCCTTATGTGCTTACGTTTCAGGTCCGCACGATCAGACTGTAATTTTGAACCAGCTCAAGATTGGGTAGACTAGGTCTGTGTCAGTTTGTAATCTTTTTCCTTTCTTGAGTCTGTTGTATTTGGTGTGGCATCTAATGATTTGTAACTTCGAAGATTTTCTTTTGTGCCCTAAAAGATTTTTATTTTTGGTAACATCGTCCGAGATGATATTTATATCGTCCTGGACGATCTGACAAAAGTAGAAACCCTAATTAGGGCATCCTCATTAAAGCAGCCGTCTTTATGCAAAACACATCGTCCTGGATGATTTTTGTATCGGCCAGGACGATCGGCTCAATTCAGCAAGAATCTGCCGTCATATCTACTTAGAAAAATCTTATTTTTGGACATCATCCCGGTGGATCATCCTGGACTATAAAATATCGTCCCGGACGATCCAGAGCAATTTTTCTAAAATTTCTCAGGCAGTTCTAAAAAGCAATTAATGGGGATTTCGTCCGGGCCGATCGCAAGATCGTCCGGGACGATTAGACATCGTCCAGCTTCATTTCAGATCAATATTTAGGATGATTTTCCTCATATTTGAACTAATCGGCCAGGACGATATTCCTATCGTCCTGGACGATAATGTCAGCAACATGCATTAATGAGATCGTTTTGAGAGCTTCTGGCATGGCAACTTTTGTAAGTGTCTTTGGCAGCCATTGTAGCTTCATTCTTGTGGGGGAAACTTAAAGAGAGAGCTTGAAAGGGAGTGAGGAAAGGATGGAGTTTGACAGGGAGAAGATCCTGTGAGGGGGGAAACTCAAGGGAGTGTGGAGGGGATTCCACACGGTTTCTCCGGCGAACTCGCACCTTAGTACCATTGGATTCAAGGCTTGTCTCGAGGTATGTTCACTAAAGAAGAAGATCTCCTTGGTGTTAAAGGACCCGGCGACTCCGCCGCACCGGGGAAGGTAGAAGTGATTTTGTAAGGGCTTCTCCGCCTAGCTGTGGGGGCTAAAGGAGAGACACTTGTTTAGTGCAATACTTGGAGGGTGCCTTCAAGGAGTGGATGTAGGTCAAGGTTTGACCGAACCACTATAAATCGGGTGTGTTCTTTTCTTATTATTGCTTCCGCATTATTTTCTTCCGCACTTTGATTTCTGTTGATATTTTGGTTTGAGTTTTTCTCTTGGTTTTAAAGTTATACAATTCACCTCTCTCTTTGTTAGCCTTGGGCCAGTTCTATATGGCTTAACATCCCTAACGAACTTTCAAGTGGTATCAGAGCACTTTCTAGTGTCATATGAGCACCTCAAGTGGTATCAGAGCAAGTTTTCAAAAATAAGTTTTTAAAATCTTTGAATTTTGATCCATGGCTAATCGTACTATTTGCGGAAGTTATTCAATCACCAGACCTCCTTTATTTGAAAATATGTCATTTAATTTTTGGAAAACTCACATGTCTATTTTTTCGCAATCAATTGATTTTCGCATGTGGCATATGATTTTAACTGGTTATTCATCACCGTCACGAATGTTATTGGAGTTAAAATTGAAATTCCTTTTAGTCAATGGAATAGGAGAAACAACTCAATGCTCAATTGAATGCAAAGTCTTTAAATTGCTTTTTCTGTGCTTTAAATTCTGATGATTTTATATTAGTATCCACGTGCACTACCGGCAAGGAAAGTTTGGATAAATTTCACACAATGATACGAAGGCACTAGTGAAAAATCAAGAAATCCAAGTTGAATATTGTTAATGTATGATTTGAATTATTTCCATGAAACCTTTTGAAACAATCTAGACATGTATACCAGATTCATTCAAATTGTAAACTAATTGCATGCTTTAGGAAAGATTTTTCAAATTTTGAAAAAGTTAATAAAATTCTTCGTTGTCTACTTGATAAGTTGATACAAAGTACTTGCTATTGTGAATTCAAAAAATTTTAATGAGTATTCTATTGATAATTTGATTGTCTCACTCATTGCCTACAAGCAAGTTTGGGTCAAAGACTTTTGGTTGTAGGTGAAACTATTGTTCTAAAGCTTAAGATACAGAAAGAGATAGCCTAGTGGTGACGAAGGCAATGACGTGTCAAAGCCAAATCACAAAGCTCACCAAAGCATAAGCAAAAGTGGGAAAAAGGTAAAAATGGTAAGGATGTTCATATTCCTTCTGACGTTATTTGCTTCGATGTAGGAAACCTGGACATATAAAAAATTATGCCCTAATTTAAAACTCTTCCTATGAAAGAAAAGGCAAGGCGAAACAAACTTTGAACTGGAGAAATAATGAAAGGCAAAAATCTCGTGGGGCAGATTTGTCTCAGAAAGCATCAGACCAGGAAAGAGATAATGGTTAAATGCCTTATTTGTGTCTTTCTTTTTTGTTCTTCATTTTTTATTTTATTTTATATTTATTTTTTATTTTTGTGTGTTTTTATTTTCGTTAAGTTTTCTCTGATCAACACACACATTCACTTTTCTAAAAATTAAAAAATCTACTTCCTATTTTTTCTTGAATCTTTGATAAGTTGTGTTTGACTCTCTAAAACAGTCAGAGGAAGGGATTCATAATTTTGTTTCTCTTTCTCTCCTTCTTAAAGAGGTTATTTTACTTTTGATTCAAAATCTTCATCATATTTTAAATTGGATTTTGAAATAATTTTTTTTCATCTCCCTACATTTTTTCTATCGCATAGAAATCTTTTTGCAAGATGTTTTGAATCCACCTTAAAATTTTTTAATCAAGTTGTTTCGTGTTGTTAATAATTGGGTTTACTTTAGTTTTGAAAATATAAGAAAGAAAGCATATTTTTTTAAAATAAAATAAAAAAGTGGCCAATGATGCCAAAATAAAAGATGCGCAATGACGCCAAATAAAAAAAATACACAAAGTGTATTAAAAATCAAAAGATGCTCAAAAAGTCATTCAAGTGATAAAGGGCATAAAATGAGCCCACAAAAAAAATATGCTTATTTTTTCTTATACTATTAAAAGCCTAAGAAAATCCTTGATATGCTCGAAACTTGTGCTTGAAAATCTTGATTCCTGATTCACAATTCGTGCATTGATCTCTATTAGATATGTTTTATGAAAGGAGTTTGAAAAAATAATGTTTCTTTTCCCGTTTATTCCTTGATTTGGATATTGGATTTAAAAAGTTTTAGCCTTTAAAAGAACTTGAGTTTGGATTATCAAATTATGAATTTCTAACCTTTTCTGGACTATGCGTTGTCAAATCCAATTCTACTAAGTTTTTTATTTAAAACAAGAGGTAACTTTCTCATTTTAAGAATAATTTGTTTTTTTCAACTAGATCAGCGAACGTTTATATCTCTTGTTCGTTTTGTTTTTTGTTGTGCCTACTCTCTTTTGATAATGTCAAAGGGGGAGAACGTAATGTTGAATTTGTATCCTTTTTTTTCTTTTCAAAAAAAAAATAAAAATAACAAAAATATTTTATCCCCACTTATTTTTTTTAAAAGGGTTATTCTAGTGAAGGGAGATTAGGAGATATTACTTTTTTTGAATTGTTTGCCATCATCAAAAGGGGGAGATTGTTTATGGATCTATAGTTTATGATTTTAATGATAGCAAACATTCTTTATTTCTCTACGATTGCCTTATGTGCTAACGTTTCAGGTCTACACAATCAGACTGCAATTTGGAACCAGCTCAGATTGGGTAGACTGTCTGTGTCAGTTTGTAATCTTTTTCCTTTCTTGAGTCTGTTGTATTTGGTGGCATCTAATGATTTGTAACTTGGAAGATTTTCTGTTGTGCCCTTAAAGATTCTAATTTTTTAGAACATCGTCCGGGATGATATTTATATCATCCTGGACGATCTGACAAAAGTAAAAACCCTAATTAGGGAATCCTCATTAAAGCAGCCGTTTTTATGCAAAACACATCATCCTAGATGATTTTGTATCGGCCAGGATGATCGGCTCAATTCAGCAAGAATCTGCCGCTAGATCTACTTAGAAAAATCTTATTTTTGGACATCGTCCCGGTGGATCATCCTGGACTATAAAATATCATCCCGGACGATCCAGAGAAATTTTTCCAAAATTTCCCAGGCAGTTTTGGAAAGCAATTAATGGGGATTTCATCCGGGCCGATCGCAAGATCGTCTAGTACGATTAGACATCATCCAGCTTCATTTCAGGGCGATATTCAGGTTTATTTTCATCATATTTAAACTAATCGGCCAGGATGATATGCCTATCGTCCTGGACGATAATGTCGGCAACTTGCATTAATGAGCTTGTTCTGAGAGCTTCTATTTAAGCTATGGCATGGCAAGTTTTGTAAGTGTCTTTGGAAGCCATTGTAGCTTCATTCTTGTGGGCAAAACTTGAAGAGAGAGCTTGAAAGGGAGAGAGGAAAGGGTGGAGTTTGAGAAGGAGAAGATCCTGTGAGGGGGGAATCTCAAGGGAGTGTGGAGGGGATTCCACACGGGTGCTCCGGCGAACTCGCACCTTAGTACCATCGGATTCAAGGCTTGTCTCGAGGTAAGTTCACTAAAGAAGAAGATCTCTTGGTGTCAAAGGACCCGGCGACTCCGCCGCACTGGGGAAGGTGGAAGTGATTTTATAAGGGCTTCTCCGCCTAGCTATGGGGGCTAAAGGAGAGACACTTATTTAGTGCAATACTTGGTGGGTACCTCGAAGGAGTGGACGTAGGTCAAGGTTTGACCGAACCACTATAAATCTGGTGTGTTATTTTCTTATTATTGCTTCCGCATTATTTTCTTCCACGCTTTGATTTTTGTGGTGATTTTGGTTTGAGTTTTCTCTTTGGTTTTAAAGTTATCCAATTCACCTCTCTCTTTGTTAGCCTTGGGCCAGTTCTATAAAGCTTAACATCCCTAACAAACTTTCAGTATATGTGTCATGTAATAAAATGATAGACTAGAGTTTCAAACCCATAAGGAAGTATGATTACTTACAATAAAACACTAACGTTTACTATAACTATATTAATAATCCTATTAAAATAAGAATAATATTTTTAGAGATTCTATTACTAAATAAAATAGTTAAATAATGGATACAATATTTGATACAAGTGTTTTAAATTAATGAATGTATGTTTCATATCTTTCCTAATGAGACTCTTAATTGTTGATGTGATTCAGAGTATATTCATCCCTAGTTCTCTGTCAAGCTTATAAGGGTGAAAAGGATATCACCTAACCTCCTACTACTAAAATATCTCCTTAAGAAAGTATAACATTTAACATCCTATGTTTTGGCATGCAAACATTCTATTTTAATATTTTTGTTTGTTCTTACTTTCTTCCTTTGAGGCTGTACATAAGACTATATTTTAACTATAGATATGGACATGATGTGCATTAGATAAAGAATAGAATAATATTGAAATCTTTGTTAGTATTTAACATTTTGTTCATATCATCAATCCAAAATAAATGAATTATCCAGATAAAGAAGAAATGATAAGCAAACTCTTTTTTATTAAATTCATGGAAGAATGAAAATACAAGAGAGTGGTATCACCCAAAAGGATCAAGGTATCTTGTTTAAACTTTTTCCACATTAACTTATAGAGTTCTTTAAAAAAATAAATGCTAAACAGTCCATTAGATTATATCTTATACTTCCCTAGTCTCCCTTAGATTTTACTCTAAGAGGGAACTAGAGAAGTACTCTAAAAAAGTATTGAGTTTTATATAAGTGATTGAACTCCTTTACAAAGATAACAGCATAACTATTTATAAAAAAAACCAAAAAGGCAACTAGTACTGCGATGCTTAAAAGGGTGGCACTATGGCAACCTTAAAGTGAACTAGTGCCATGATGCTAAAACATTTGCTCTGCCACAGTGCTTACTGATGTGGAATAGTTACTTAGTGAATAGTTGCATCATTTCAATGAGAAAATATGGCTCTTAGAAATTATAACTGCAAAGCTTCTATGCTACTAACATTCAAGCAATACGGTACTCGAGTGGCTGTAGAGCCATGATATTTGTGATTATATCATCGTGGCATTTGAAAATACAGAACTTGGCACTATGGAGTTGGCAAGGTCTCTGCCATAGTGCTTCCAAAAAAAAAAAAAATTTAGCGCCACAATTTTAAAATTGTGATGATTCTATAATGTTAAAGGTGGTGCTACAACTTTGTTTTGTCCGATTCCATGGCATTGTAGGATCCTTTAAATTTCTTCCATTTTTTTTAGTTTTTTTCATACATAAAAATAGATAAAACAACATATTTTCATTAAAAATAAAATATATAAAATAATACCTAATTTACACTTATTATGTATAAATCTTATGAATGTTATAATATCCATTAATATTATTCATGATGGCTGGCCATAAAGTTGATGGGCTTTGACATTTATGTCTACATGTATCGAGCTTATACACAATGTTAGGAATCAATGTTTGTTTGAATTATGGTTAATGATAGATGGATAATTATAGTTGAGAGGACATAGTGCTATGATGGTTATTTTGAGGTTATAGCTGGGCAATGATGGTTATGAGATCATAATTGGTGATGTTGGTTAAGAGATCGTTGTTTGTAGTGATTGTTATGGGGCAATTATTAATGATGGTATTCAACAGACTATGGTCTAGTAATGGCAGTTAGATCAAGGTTGTCATACAATATAAGTTAGGTGATGGTTTTTATGTGATAGTAATATATTATGCTTGTAGGATGATGATGACTACCATTGGTAATTACCAATGTCGACAACTATGTTATACTTTAGAGTTATTTAGATCCCCATCCCCCTTTAATTTCAAATCAATGTCCATAATGCAAAATTGCCATAGATGTGGAGAATAAAATTATATTTATAATTATTTGATGTGAAATTTTAATAATTTTGTTGACCTCCCTTTCATCATACTTGAGGTAAATTATTACGTGTAATTTTAGTCAACATAGAGTCTTTCCCAACTTAGCTAAATAATGAGTTGCGTCTAAGTTAACAACACTCACATACTTAATTTTTACTCTAAGTACTTATTTAGATTGATCAAGATCTTATTTTAGTTTAAAGAAACTTAATTATATTTTCTTCGTCGCTCTTAGCTTATGATTTCTTTCAGCCCACACCATCTTCCTACAAGATCTAGGTACTTAAAACATTCCATGCCAATAACTTACCTATAATAGTCTATATAAGCTAAAGCTAGCCTCTCATTTAAGTTGACCTCTTAGTATAATGCTAATTCAAGCCAATTCATATTTCTTATAACTTTTTCCTATCTTGTTACCTACACGATCTAAAGTAAAAGTGTATCCCCAACTATAAGAGAACTGCTAGCTTCAGCCCAAAATTCTTTCTTTTATGCTAGTAAACAACAAAGCTATTTATCCATTTTTCTAACTGTAAAATCATTTCTCTTGAACATTTTTTTCTCACAAATTTTTCTTTATGGTAAAGCATTTATGATAATCAACATCTCTTATTGATCAATGTTGTATAATTAAATAATCATCAAATGACAACACCTAAATTTCCATTCTCTGATAATAACATCAAGTCTTGTACTCACACTAATATTTAATTTTAAAGATTAAATAAATTAATGAAATTGTTTAATTTAGATATAACTTACCATTTTTTATTTTGTCACATGTAATGTATAATATAAAGTACATGGAAATATATTGTAAATTATTTTTGAATCATTTATAAAAGAAATGTTAATGATTATAATAGAAAATAAATCACTTTTAAAAGGAGAATGATGAGTTATTTCTTATTTTCATTCATTTCCATTTATATATATATTATTATTATATATATCTATATTTGTAGGATATCATAATTTTTTTTGCATTTCGAAATCTCAAGCTTATGATTTTGATGCTAAAAAACATTATTAATAATTCCTACTTTATTTTTTCTAGTATTTGTATTGCATTTTTTTTGTGGACACTAATATTTTAGGTACATCATAAACCATGCAATAAAGGATTAAGGCTTAAGCCTTGGTATAATAGGTTGATATTTATAAGAGTAAGTAATTTATTAGCTTAGTGACCATGCACATACACATATAGGGGAGTCAAAATTTGTTTTTTGGATTTTCTTATGTTCATACTCTACGATCAGTTATTTATAAAATCAATTAAAATGGATACTGAATTAATTAATATTATTTGAACTAATAGTATTGTATGAAACATATCATACAGGATGATTACTTTGTATCAAAACCCTAGCTAGCATACTATATGAATGTGTTTATATTGTATGATACATAAAATATTACCTAAATTTGTTAATAAGATGAAGGTTTAATAAATAAGTCAGATTATATAGTACGATGTTGATCATACTGGATGATTGGCCGAGAAAACATTTGGTCATCTTGGTAATTATCCAAGATGATCCTTGATTTATTAAAATAGTCATATAGTATGATGTTAATTGTATAGTATGATGTTAATCATATTGAATGACTTACATATATGATTTTGATCATCTCAAATATCATCCTATATGATCTTAAAAAAAAAATTGAACTAACGATACCATACGATATATAAAGTTTGAATAGATCATATTTAGACTTGTTCATCGTAATGGATAAAATAGGTATTTTGAAGAAATTATAACATACATATCATCCCTAATCTTACTTAAAAGAATATTTTGTCACTTTTCTTTAGGGAAAGTTTCTATAAGAAGATTTTAATGCAATATCATTAACTTTGGAGAGAAAGAAGGTGAGGGTTTGAAGGAGAAAATAATTGTCAGAATAAGGGAGTGTGAGAGGGGTTTATATATATGATTGCTCAGTGATCTTACACGGTCTTCCTCTAAGGAAATTGTATTTTCTTGATGGAATCATTCAGAATAGTCTCTTCGTGGGAAGGTTCTAGCTGCTTTGTTACACCAAGGAGGTGAAAGGGGTTCAAATGCTCTACTACACCAAGGAGGTGAAAGAGATCCAGCTAATTTATTACACAGAGCAATTGGATAATATATGCAAGGGCTTCTCTACCTACCCGTTGGGGGAAAAAGTGACTCAATAAGTTATAATGCAATTATTAGAGATGGGGCTCTAGGGAGTAGACGTCAGTCAAGGTTGACCGAACAACTATAAATCTCTCGTGTGCTTCTTCTTGGATTGAACTTTTATTATTTTATTTATTTTTTCATAAATTTTACTTGTTTTATCATATATAAGATTTGTGAGTTTCATTGTGCATCAAATGAATATCTTGATTTGGATCAAAAATTAAATAATAAAAAAAATCAAAACTAAATTATTTTTTTGCAACTTTTTAGGAAATTAAAATATTTTTTTTTTGTGAGATTGATATTGTCATATTTTAACTAAATCATAATCCATCAAAACGGATAAGTTTTTTAAGGATATTTTTTTCAATACTAATTCACCCCCTATTAGTGTACATTTGTAGTTCAAGTTGGTCTAATAACCCACATTTGAACTTTTAATATGTATTAAAGAACTGGTGAATTAAAAATCTTTGAGAAAACAATCCATGGCACACTTAGGGAATAGAAATACTATAGAGGGTTATTCAATAACATGTCCACCATTATTTGATCAAAATCACTTTAATATTTGAAAATTTTATATTTTTCCATTACTATAATTGATCTACTTTTGCATGAGGTATATGATACAATAAGGATATTCTGCACCCTCTAGAATAGTGAATGGCATCAAAACTGAAATACCTTTTAATGAATAGAGAAATAAAGGATAAAACTATAGAGACCTAAATACAAAATATTTAAGCTATTTTTTTATGTACATTAATTAGAAGACTATATAAAAGTCTCTATCTATATAACTGGCAAGCAAATCTTATATAGACTATGCATTACTTACGAGGGTATAAATGAGGTCAAATAATCTCATTTAAACATACTATTACATGATTACAAACTATTTTGCATGAAATCAAATGAGAGTATCTCTGACATGTACTAAATATTTACTCAAATAGTGACATCTTTACATGCTTTTGGAAGAGAACTATATAATTTTTAAGAGGATAACAAACTACTTCATTTTTTATCTTATAATGTTGATGCAAAGATAACATCAATTTATTAATTAAAAGACTTGAATATTTACTCAATTGGTAATCTACTTGGCTCTCTTATTTCATATAAACAAAATATAAGCCAAAGATTGCTGGATGCATAAGAGAAAAGGAAAGAGAAGATTATGGCACTAAAGGCTAGTGACTCAAATAATAATAACATAGAATCAAATGGAAATAATTATATAGCCCTTATGATGAGGCAATTCAAAATCTTCTTAAAGCAAAAAAAGAAGCACCATTTTTAGAAGGGTAAAGGTAAGCGATTGTCTGGATGATATTCAAGGATTTTTACTGGTCATACAGGATGAGATTATATCAACTTGGACGGTAAGACCAAAAATCTTTTGATAATCCCAAATCGACCAGGCTGATTGAGCAAAATTTACGCTGATCGTCCAGGACGATGTCCATATCTTCCTAGACGATAAAGTCGGATTGTATAAAATAAGATTTATTCCAAAACTCTTCTATTTAGGAGCACTTATTCTACCCAAGAGCTTATCTTTTGATGTGTTCTAACCTGAGAGAGCCAAGAGGAGAGGGAGAGCAAGTGAGAGATAGAGAGAATCTTATGAGGGGGAGTTTGTGAGAGAGTTCACAAAGGTTTCTCCAAACAAGGATCCATCGTCGTCTTTTCCATTCATCATCCTTAGTTCCTTGGGGGTTCTAGAGAAGTAAACTTTAGCATATGATCAAGGTTCTCTACCTACTTCAGGAGAAAGCAAAAGGACTTTGGTTCTCTGCCTGACCTAGATTAATGGAAAGGAGGTTTGTATAGGCTTCTCTGACTTATTATGGGGGAAAAAGGAGAGACATTGAGTTTAGTGTAATACTCAGATGGCACCTCCAAGGAGTGTACGTAGGTCGTGTTGACCGAACCACTATAAATTTTAGTGTTCTTTATTATTTCTTTTGTTTTTATTTTTTGCACTTTGTTTTCTATGGTGAATCTTGGTTTTTGTTTTAAGATTATTTTTGATCGAAATATTTCTTAAAATACCAATTCACCCCTGCTCTTGGTTAGCCTTGGGACTAGTTCATAAAGGCTTAAGGTTCCTAACGAACTTTCAAGGGAGTTAAATTTCCTTAAGTTCATATTATCTCAACCTAAAAACTTAAGCAACCAAGGAAAATGGTAAAGAAAAGACTAACTTTAAAAAGAGGAAGCCAAGGATACAAAAGGCTTTCTCAATAGATTCAGCCTCAACTCTTCAGAACAAGAGCCTAAGCTGGAGGTAACAAACTTATAATTAATGGTTGATAACTTTATTGTTAACTCCAGCCATAAAGAGATATATGAGCTTACTTATGATGATTTACATGCTATTTATAAAAAAAATGAGAATCATATTGAAAGTTAAGGAAATAACATGCCAGTTTAAATTTAAATTTTTTTACACAAGAAAAAAGCATGAATAGTCATAAAACTGACACATTGCCTAAGATAAGTAGCATGCTTCTCTACTTGATGAATTCGTTGAACTAAATAAGAATTATGTTGAATTAAACAAGTATTTTGAATCCTTAAAAATTGAGAAATTTGAATTATATGATGCCTTCATGGAATTAAAAACATTTGCAATCAAACTAGGCTCTAGTAAGTACGTACTGAAAATTTAAGTTGAAATCCTTAAGAATGAAAATAGGTTTTTGAGAATGAGAATTTATGCAATTTAAAAAAAAATAAAACACTAACCAAACTAGCATACTGTCCATAACACAAAATACAACATACATCTCATATCCCTAAAAAGAGGCATTACCACTCATATAAGTTAGTGAATGCATTTTTAGGTGTTAAGTGCTATTTTATGGCATGATAAAACACTTAGCCTGTAATTGCACTATACACCATAGAACACTTCTTTTGTGGAGAAAAAAAAAATTATACTATAACATAGTATGCATTTCTCACATCCATTAAACCATAAGGTAGAATCAAAACTCACTTCGGTTCCCAAATCTAAAAGTTTGTGAGGGGTGTTAAACCCTAAGGAACTAGCCTGAGGCTAACTAAGAGGGGGGGGGGGGGGGGGGGGGGGTGGACATGGTTACTAATGACTGTGTAAACTTTTTTAAAAATCTTAAACAAAAGATTTTTTTTTAAAATATTAAAAAAATCAAAAACTTTTGATGCAGAAGAAAAACAATTTTCACAATAACATTACAATCAGACCTTTCAATCACATAATAAATCACTGAAAGTTGTGGACATACATGTGATAAAAAGTAATAAGAAAGAACACACTAAATTTTATATTAGTTCGGATAAATATGACCTACGTCCACTCCTTAGAGATTCCCTCTCCAAGAATTGCGCTAATTTGGTCCCACAGTTTGGATGAGAAGCCCTTAAAAAATCTTTTCACTGATACGGTGAAAAAGAGAACCTTGAGTCCTTTTTTTTCCTCCTAGTGAAGGTAGAGAACCCAAGAATTCTTTTACTCCCTCCTAGAGTACGTAAAGAACCTAGATCTAATGCTAAAGATGATCTCCCCAGAGCCACCAAGGAACCAGTGGAGCAACACCTTACTTGGAGCAACCTTTATGATTCCCTCATAGACTCCCCCTCATAAGGATATCTCTCTCTTAAGCTCTCCCTCTTCCTTCTCTAAGCTCCCTCTAGGATCAACTCTATAGAAAATGGTTTTCTCAAAAGACAATTAAAGAGTTTAAATAGAGAGCCCCCAAAAGAAGCCCTAATTTTCAATTATGTGCAACTGATCATCTTGTACAATGTAATGAGCTTGGTTAGCTTTTCTCACAAGTTTACCCATGCACTCTGGCAACTTGAAGACTATCTAGGGATTTGCTTCCTGTGCTCTAATCTCTTCTCTTCTGACATGGATTTTTAGGTTTTTTCATCATATTTTCTTCTTTTTTCATTTGATTCATTTGTATTGCAGTTTATTTTAAGGTTTTTTAAATTTTTATGGCTTTGGGAGATAACGTCTCCAGCATCATCTATCCCTACGTCTTCTTCATTTCTCGATGGGAAATACCATTCTTTAAAGGTGCTTTTAGTGTGTTTTTCTTCTTCTTATGCTAAACTTTAGTTTGTCTAAACTTCATTTAAGGGCTATCTGGCTTTGATGTTCAATGACTCTGTGGTTTCACAACTGGTCACTCCTTTTGCCCTTATTTTGTCAGGCAAGTTTCTTCTTCGTCGCATAAATTTGGATGTTATACATAATTTTTTCATTAACCATAATCTTTTCGGCTCTTTTCACATTAGCTTGCTGGATCTGTTATATATTGTGATTCAATTTAGCAACGATTTAGACTATAGTTACATTTTTTCAAGAAGATCTTACTACATTCAAGCTTATCAAATTAGATTGCTCAAATGGACACTTGATTTTGATGTTAGAAAGGAATCCCCTATTTTCCAAGCATGGATCTCCTTCCTGAATATGCGACTGCCTTTTTTAAATTCTCAAATTTTATTTGGATTGGTTTTGATCTTTGGTAGGCCGTTGCAGATGGACCAAGCTATGGCATCTATCTCAAGGCTGACTGTGGCTCGAGTTTTAGTTGAGTTGGATATTTATAAGAAGTATCCTATTAATATTTGGATTGGTTAAGAATTGAATGGGTATTACCAAAAATTTGAAATTATAAATTTGCCCATTTTCCACTCTCATTGTAAGATGCATTTTCTTGGGTTAAGTGAGTGTTATAGTTTGCTTCCCCTCTCTGAAAGGAGAAGGAGTCATCGAAACAATCCAATATAAATGTTATCTCTTCGATTAATCATAATATATTGATTGATAATCTTATTGTGGTTGAGGGTAATGTTCATAATATGCAGGATACTATTGAGGAATCTATTCCCTATGTGGTTGAGTAATGTTACTAAAGTGCGGGATTCCATTGATCACATAATCAATAATGAATTTCTCTTCACTCTTGGTGATGATCCTAGTCATGAACAGGGAGAAAATATTATCTCTATCTCTTTTTTAGCTAAGGGTTTTCAAAATGTGGATGAGCAAATGGTGGTTATTACTACTAATCAAAACATTGCTTCATCTTCATCTATTAATCATTATGCTCTTAATAAAAACTTGCCTAATATGGACTTTATGATGTTAAATAACACTTTCTCTAATATTGTGCCTACTCAATCTATTATTAGTAGACATGAGGATGGCCAAATTTGTATGGTGGAAGGTAATGTTGGTAGTGACTTGAGTAGTAAACTAATGTGAAGAATGGCTATAGGTTTGAGGAGGGTGAATTACAGCAAGAGGTGAGGCAATGATAGTTAGTTTCTCTTAAACTCTTAATATCATAGTGATACTTTTAATAATACAAGGGATATGGATATTATGGTTAAATGTTTTTCTAAAGATGATAATGAAATTTACTACATCAAGTTTTATAGTAAGAGAGGTAGGAAAAACAAGAACATCATTTTACAATTGCTTAGAACCACCCATTCGTATACTATTCACTAATTTTGTTTTTATGTTTAATTCTGTTATTTGGAATGTTAGGGGCATTGGGAGTCCCTCCTCAAAGTTAAGAGTTAAGAATTTATGTCGTATTTATAATGTTTATATTCTTGTTTTGATTGAATCTCTTATTTCCCATGCTAAATTGGTTGGTACAGCTAGATTTTTGGGTTTTAAGTATGTTATTTCTAATGTGGCCAATAAGATTTGAGTGTTATGGAAGGATCATGTTAGGATTAATGTTAATAGAGATTTCACTCAAGTGCTGTATTATAATGTTGAAGTTATAAATTTTCATTGTTGTGCCTCTTTAGTTTATGCTACTTCTTCTCGGTACACAAAGAAATTATTATGGGATCAAATCAATAACTTTCATAGTATTTGTAATTTACCCTAGTTTTTTGGAGGTGATTTTAACACTATTTCTAACCCTTCTGAATGAATAGGGGGTTCTTCTCCTTCATATCGGTCTTGAAGGATTTTAACAACATGATTATGGATTGGAATTTAATTGATATAGGTTTCTCTGGTAATAATTTCACTTGAAATATGGGTCACTTATGGAAATGGTTAGATTGGGTTTTATTTAATGATTACTAATTTAACACTTTTAATTCTATCAATGTTGAGCATCTTAGCTAGACTATCTTTGACCATTCACCCTTGTTAAATAGCCTTAAGACTAGGAAAATTAATACTTCCCCTCAATTCAAAATTCAAAACATGTGGTTAGTTAAAGATTCTTTTTTATACTTTGTTCAAGAAAATTGGCAAGCTCCCTTATATCCAGATAACTCTATCGTTGGCATGAGGACTCTTTGGCTTAAGCTGAAAAGGCTTATGCAAATTTTGAATTGGTAGAATCATAATATTTTCAAAAATATTTTCTCTAACATTTTGAATGCTGAGAAGCAAGTGAATACTTATGAGACTAATTGTAAATTGACTCCTTCTGATGTAAACTTCAGCTTACTGAGGGATGCTAAACATTGCCTTTTTAAATTACAAGCTCAGAAGGAAGATTTTTGGAAACAAAAAGCTATTATGAAACACCTTATAGAAGGTGATAATAATACAAAATATTTCCATGCTTTGTTTAAGAGGAATCGAGCCAAAATTTACATTATTAAAATTCATCGGTAGGATGGTTCTGTAACTGAGGATAGGTTAGAAATTGCTAATTTGGCGGTTAAGCTTTTCAAAAATGTTTTAATAAGGATTTTACCCCTGGTCATTTTGAAAACCCTACTATTATTCCTAACCTTATTACTCAAGAGGATAATGAGTTTCTATCTAAACCTCCTTCCTTAGAGAAAGTTGAAGAGATTATTCTTTGAAGAGATTATTCTTCGCATGAATGGTGATTAAGTGGTTGGGTCGGATGGCTTAACCACTAAGTTTTTTAAGAAATTCTAGCATATTATTAGTAATGATCTTTATTCTATTGTTATGGATTTTTTGGGTGTAATTCTACTCCTAAGTTTTTTAGAACTACTTCTATTGTGCTTAATCCTAAAAACAACTATGTTAGTAATTGGAATGACTTTAGACCTAATAATTTGTGCATCTTTTTTAATAAATTACTTTCTAAAATTCTTATGAGTTGCTTAACATCTATTATGCCTAGAATTATCTAACCTTTTCAAATATGTTTTTTGAAAGGGCATGCCATTACTGATAATATTCTGTCGGCCTAAGAATTTTCTCAAGACCTGGATGTTAGGGTGAGTGTTAGTAACTTGATTTAGATACTTGATATTTCTATGCCTTATGACAACATTGATTGGAATTTTCTTTATAATATTTTGCATCTTTTTGGTTTTGATTCTATTTTCATCAAGCTTATTAGAACCTGCATTGAAGGCTCTTATATCTCTATTATTGTTAATGGTTAAAGCAATGGTTTTTTTAAATCCTCTGAGTGTTTAAGACAGGGTGACATAATTTCTCCTGCCCTCTTCTTTATTGTGGCTGACTACTTATCTAGAGGCCTTACCAACCTCTATGAGAATTCCCCTTGCCTTTACATCAAAAATTTGGGTGGTCTTCCTATCTCTCACTTATGTTTTGTTGATGACTTTATTATCTTTATGAATGCTTCTATCAATAAGATTAATAAACTTATCAATTTATTTTCATCAATTTGAAATGGATAGTGGTCTTTCTCTAAATAAAAATAAGTGTTTCTTTATTTTCTCTAGTGAGTGGCTAAAGATCGTATTGTGGCAATTAAAGACTTAACTAGTTTTGTGCATGGTTATTTACCTATTAAGTACCATGAGGTTTCTTTTTTTAAAGGTAGAAAGAAAACTTTATGTTTGATGATTTATAAATTCTATGCAGAATAAGTATTTCTCGTGGTATTCTAATTTTCTGTGTATTGGGAATAAATTATTTTTTATCAAAAGTGTCCTTTGTTCCTTGCCTGTTTATATTTTCAAACTATTATCACTACTCAAGAATTTTGTAATAGAATAGATAAAATTTTTAATAAATTGTTCTAGAAAGGGGATAGTAGAAGTTAAAAAATTATCTGGTCAACTACGGACAATTGTTTTGGTGTGTTGGATGAAGGGTCTTGGGTTGTAAGAGTATGAATGATTTGGCATATGCTATTTCTTTCAAACTGTTGTACAACTTTTGTACTAAAGTGAGCCTTTGGGCTAATTTTATGTTTGTGAAGTATTGTGTGGGTAAACACCCGACTACTTGTGGTTCTAACCAAGGTGATTCTAAAGTGTGGCAATGGCTTTATAAAGTTAAATGGGATGTTGAGCCCTTCATCTCTTGGGAGCTTGGTAATGGTAATTTTTTTTTGTCAGAATCGTTGGTTGGGTGACCAGTCTATTGATTCTATTATTAAATCCTCTTCCACTGCAGCCATTAAAGTGAATTACTTCATTACTGATAATTGTTGGGACTACGAGAAACTTGCTAATATTATTCCTAACTTTTTTATTCAACAAATTTTGAACCTTCCCCTAAATACTGACTCTCATGATTTAATTTTATGTGAGTTGTCCTATGATGGTGGTTTTAGATTAAAGGATGATTTGCAAGCCTTTAGATCTAAAAAGGAAGTTAATAATAATTTTTGTAAGATTTGGCATAAAAGTATTCCTTCCACTATGCCTATCTTTGTTTGGAGGATTTTGCATAAGTTTATTCCTACGGATGATAACTTAATTAAAAGAGGTTTTATTTTTCCTTCTAAGTGCCAATATTGTTATCATGTGGAGAATATGCATCATGTGTTTATTTCTGGTTCTTTAGCTATTAAAACTTGGTTTTATTTTGATGATATGTTTCAATTGAATTATTTTAATGCTAAATTGCTTATTAATGCTATGCTTAATTCTTGGTTTATTAAGACTAAAGGCCATATCAGAAATGTTATTCCTTTTCTCATTTTGTGGTATTTATGGTTGGATAAGAATAATTTTTTTTAATTGTGTTGACATGAACCATCATAGAATTATTTAGAATGTGAAAGATAAGGTTTTAGCTCTTTACTCTATTAAATTTCCCTCTGTCAAGAACTTCAAAATTTATCATTTTGTTACTTATTCTTTAGTTATTAAATGGGAGATTTGTCTTATTTCCAATTAATCGAGCATTACTTATTGGATCAAACCCCCCAATATGTCTTATAAGTTGAATGTGGGTGGTGCTATCATTGGTTCCTCCTTGGGGTGTGGGGAGGTTATCAGAGATAGTAATGGAATTATTATTATGTCTTTTTCTAGTCATATATAGAATGGTGATGTGAATTATGTTGTCATCTCAGTTATTATCTATAGCTTACGATTATATCTCTTGACTTAACAAATATTGGTATTGTAGTTAATTCCAACTATATATTTCAATTTTTAAATTCTATTATTAATATGGTGTGTAATCCTCTAATGTTTTATCTGGTGAGGGAAATTAAGAATCTATTGATTTTTATGAACTATTATTTATGTCAATTTTATAAGGAGGAAAATGATTGTGCGACTTAGCTTGCCAATTAGGGTTACAGTTTGAATTTTTTTTTTTTTTTTGATTTGACTAGAACTATCCTTCCTACTCCATTGAAAGGGCTCTTAAGATTAGTTGAATTTTTTTACACTATGTTAGAATTTAAGGGTTCTTTTGGTTAGAGCCTGTGGTTCAATTTACCATAAGTCTGGAGGTTGTTTTTTCTTTTGTCTGCGGGGTGTTTTTCACATGGTTTTGTGTTTTCCAGCAACTTAGTCTCTGTTTGGTTTGTTATGGTTTCTCTCGATTTGGTTTTTTTCATCCAATACTGCTTGATTTTTGTTGTTTGGTGATTGAAGGTGGGTGTTCTAGGGGGGTTAAGGTGTATTGCCTCTCAATGTTGTTGTGTTGATCCTTGCCTGTTACAAGGCAATGTGTCTCTCTTGTTGAATTATTTTGAAGCATGGTTATGGCTCTTTTGAAGCATGTTCTAGTATTTGGTCTTATCGCCTGTGTGCCTGGTGGGGCATTTGCTAGAGGTTATTACTTGGATATTTTCTTCCTTTTTTTCTTGGTTCTTATGTGGTTGGAGTTCAGCTGTATTGCTAGTTGGGGTTGCTCTTTCCTGGCTTGTTTCATTTATCAAGGCCTAAAGAATGCTATGTTGTGGGGGTGGGTAATTCTCTTGGTTGGCATTTGGGTTGGTGCTTTCCTGGCAATTTTATTTTTTTATTCTTAAACTGTTATGGTCTCTATTGATGCTCTCCTGAAATTTCTATTTATCATTTCATAATATCTTTCAAGGTAATGTGTTTCTCTTGCTTCTTATTCATATCGTCTTGTTATTTTGTTATTGTTTGTGAGGTTAATTTCTTGGATTATCAGAAGATCCTTTTTAGCCTTTATTTCTGCCATGTCTATTTTGCCTATCAGCCTTTTTTGTAGGAGTTGTTTTGTGTAAATTATCATAGGACTAAAACATAAGATGGTAACGTGGAGCTTCCTGCTATTTTTCGTTTTGTTCCTTTTTGGTGCTCTTTCTTGAGCACTGTAGAATGTTCCTAGGTGGTCATGTACTTTTGAGTAGTATGAAACTCGAGCACATAGGTTATTTTTTTTCTTTTTTATAGCTCTTTTTGAGCATTAGTGTGATTGAGGTCCCTTTAAGGACTATGTAATCCTTTTTCTTAATCAACACGTAGGCCCCATTTATGGTTTCTCCTAAAAAAATCATCTTGTATGATTAGTAAAAAATTGTCCTTTTAGCAAAGATGAATGGCATTGCCCTGTACGATTAGTTCAAGAGAAGTAGGCTGATCCTCATGTATGATATAAATTCCATCCTGGATGATTAGTATTAAAGAGTTGAACTTCATCAAGTATGATGCTTGGTTGTGCCTTATCATCCCATACACTTCTCTATTATCCAGTACGATAAGGGTAAATTTTCATGGACGATTAGTTGAAAAATTATGGTATTCATCTCGTATGATAGTTGGCAATCCCTTATCATACCAAACATGTTCTATATCATCCAATCATGTACGTTCATATAAAATTACATTATACCATAATTATTCTCCTAATCAAAGGATTAATTTAGGAATGATTGTCCAGAATTGTCTAGAAAAATCAACATCATCTTGTATAATTAACACAAAATTTTAAAATTAAAATATTTTTTAAATTATAATTGGCAACTATTTTCATGATCGAAATTAATTATCCTTGACTATAGGGATCGTTCAGTATAATTAGTTTAATCACTCTCAAAATTGGGATAACCTAATTAGTGTTTCTAGTTTTAATTGATTGCCAAGTATGATTTAAAATTGTCTTGTATGATTATGTCAAAAAATAGAAAATTCTCTAACTCACCAAATTTCTTGCCCTGAAAGTGTGTGTGCAAGGTTACCTAGCTTGGGGTTACCAGTACATGACTTGACTCAAGAAAAAATAAAAAGGTACATTGAATATGAAGTTACAGACTGACTAAAACCTAGTCTACCTAATCTTAAGTTGATTTGCTTAAAAGTGATATCGTGGACCTGAAAGGTTAGTAAGCAGGGAATGCAAAAAGATATGCAATAAGAGTAATGCTAAAGAAACATGAATATTTTTCTATCATCAAAATCACAGTATTTGGATCTAGTTTTTCAACAAAATCTAATCACAAAATAACTTCATTGGGATTATCTCACAAAATGCCTAGTGAGAGCATGTGATGTTAGGAAAGTGGGTGTTCAAGACATATGATGGGAGACATGAAAAAATTTATCACATTGGAGGCTAAAGCAGGGTACAAGGTAACATTGAGTGATAACCCCACAAGGAAAGTGTTAGGCTCTGATATGATTTGAAATTCAAAAAGTTTTATTATTAAAAAATATTTTTTAGTAGAAGGATGAAAACACAACTTGCTTGATATAGTTAGCATTGTGATAAGGGATTTGATATAAAAAAATTTTCTACTAAAAGCAAGCTTAGTTTGTATGGAAAAAAAAACTTTTTGAAGGAAAAAGAGTAAATAATATTTATATACTTGATCTGACTTGTATTGATAATTCAAATACTCTATATTTTAAAACTCTTTCTTATGAATCATGGCTATTTCCTAGGTGATTATGTCATACAAGCATGAAAATCATTACGAAGATAACACTGAAAGGCCTAGTTAGAGGCATACCTATGTTAGACTTTTTTAAGGACCATCATTATGATGCCTACCAAATAGAGAAATAATTTATGTCTTCTTTTCAATCCATTAAGGATATCACCACCACTAGACCACTAAAATTCATACATATGGATTTGTTTGGTATAATTAGCATAGCTAGCATAGGTGAAATTTTTTTTGGAATTTTTATTGTTAATGATTTTTTATGATTAACTTGGGTGAGATTTTTTACTCAAAAAATGAATCATTTAATTAAAATAGAACATTCTCTACTTGGATTCAAAGAAAATGAGTATGTGAGATCTTTACTATCCATAATGATTATGATGGATAATTTGAAAATTATAGGTTTTAATCTTTCTATAAGGAGTTAGGGATTGAACATTACTTTTTGTCCCCTAGTACCGCTCAGCAAAATGTGACAACTGAAAGGAAAAAAAAAAAGAACTTTAGTGGAAGCTACTAGGGCTATAACAGCTGAATATTCTCTCTATAGATGTTTTTGGACAGAAGCAGTGAATACTACTTATTACTTTTTGAATAAAGTTAATATTAGATCAAAATTAACTAAGACACCTTATTAGTTGCTTAAGGGTAGGACACCCAATTTTTGATATATTTATGTCTTTCGGTGTAAATGCTTTATCCTTATTAATGTAAATTCAGCTCTAGGAAGGTTTGATCCTAAGTCTGATGGAGTCTTATTAGGCTATTCCTCTATAGGTAAATCCTATATATGATCTTTAAAAAAGGATCTTAGTTGTAGAGGAGTCCACCTATATTATATTTGATGAATATGATAAATCTAGTTTTCTTAGGTTAGAAGATGATGATGAGGTGGAGATTACCAAAGTGGTAGACTTATTTTAACCTAGCAGATAGAGAAGAACCTTAGGAATTCATGCCTAAAGAAAATACGTACTCGTCTAATCATCTAGGGAGCTTATCCTAAGAGATCCTTTGGTAGGGGTTGGAACTTATCATGAAATTAAGAAAGAGGTTATTCATTTTGCATTTATCTCTATGTTAGAACCCAACAATATAAACCAAGCCTTATTTAATGAATTTTGGATCCTAGCTATGAAAGAAGAGTTAAAAACCAATTTATTAAAAATGATGAATGTGAGTTACCAAGCCTCAGGACTATACTGTAATAGATACCAAGTGGATATTCAAAATAATATGAATAATTATAGAGTATAGGTTAGGAGTAATGCTAGGATATTAATTAAGGGGTTTAATCAAATTTAAGGCATTAATTTTGAGATCTTCACCCCTACAAGTTGATTAGAAGCCATTAGAGTACTATTATCTTATGCAAGTTTTAGTGGCTTCAAATTATATCAGATAGATGTAAAAAGTACTTTTTTAAAATGGGGTTATTAAGATATATATATATATATAACAACCACAAGGATTTAAAAATTAGGCTTTCCAAATCATGTGCACAAATTAAAAATGCCTTATATGGGTTGATGCAAGCTACCTAGAGCATGGTTTGAAAGGATTAATACAATTCTCCTAGATAGATCATTAATTAATGGTCATGTAGATACCACCATATTCCTAAAGAAAGTAATAGATGAATTACTCATTATTCAAATACATGTGAATGACATATTATTTGGATCAACAAAAGTACATCATTGTAATGATTTTTTAAAGACCATGAGTAGAGGGTTTTAAATGAAAATGATGGCAGAGATGACATATTTTCTTGGATTTAGTTTGACACAAAAGGATTATGGTATCTTTCTTATTTAAAGTAAATAAATCAAGAAAATTCTAAGGAATTATGAGATGGAATGCTTTAAAGTAATTAATACACCCATGAGTTCTACCATTGAATTATATGTAATATTCAGTTTTTTCCTATGTGTTAGATTCCATGATTATCCAAGAGAATCCCATATGACAGTAGTTAAAAGAATCCTAAAATGTCTTTTGGGTACCTAAAACTTAGGTATTTGGTATCCGAGGTATAGATTTTCATTTGAAATTATAGGATACTCATATTCAAATTTTGTAGGGCTTATATTAGATAGAAAAATTAATTATGGCACTTACCAATTCATAGGGCAATCATTAGTTCTCTATTCCAGTAGAAAGAAAAATTCTAAAACCTAATCTACTGCTAAGGTGGAATATATAGCTATAGGAGGCTATATTTCTCAACTCTTATGACTAAAGTAATAAATCATAAACCTTAGACTCTTTGTAGGAACTATACATAATATATGATAACATTAGTGTTATTTGCATTTTTAAATATCTAATCCAACACTATAGTACTAAGCATAAAGACATCAAATATAATTTTATTAGAGACCATGTTAACAAGGGAGATATAGAATTGCATCTTATTGCAATTTAAAAAAAAAAATTCCAATAAATTTTTTTAAAAACTTAAATTTTGACTACTTCAACACACAAAGGACTAGACTAGGTGTAATTGACATTCATGCTTAATGTAGGGTAAAAGTGTGATAATAAACATGTGATGTTATTTGTTTATTATGGTTATAATTTTTGTTTTGTTTTTTAATTTTATTATTATTTTTTTTGTTATATGTATGATAATTCAATGAATTATCATACTGTACGATTCATGACAATTTGAAAACCCTAATCGCTGGATAAACTAAGTAAGATATCCAAAATCCATTTTTAAAATTATAATGAATCCAACAGTATAATCCACATTGTACAGTATGACTAGTTTACACAAACTAAATATTCAATTAGCCGTTAAGAATATTCTTTTTATATTGATCAGACAATGAGATTATATGTCGTATAGTATGACTGGTAAAAACAAATAACTTTTAAAATTTATCTCTCTCGCCGTGTGTATGATCACCCAATTGTATACTCTTTTGTAGTTAGACTCATGATATAAAAAATAATGAAAAATAAAATTACAAACTATCTTTATTTTAACTTCTAATTTATCCATTCTTGAGATTTCAGTAGCCTTGAGCAATGTATGTCTTACCTACAATGTTAGTGCTCATATATAGAAGAAATATCTAAAACATTCAAAGAGAAAAGTAATAATTCAAGGAATAATTTTTTCATCATTAAATTCATGAACTAGGGATCCTGGATTACAACAAGCTTAACTCAATACTAGCACCTCATCAAGCTTATGTGGACTATGGGATAAAAGAGGCTTTCTACCTAATTTTGTTTGTTGACCTTTGATTCTACTTCTCCTAACAACTCCCATATCACTTTGTAAGCATCTGGGAAGTTTACCTAACATTTCTAGGCACCCATTTAATAAGAGGATGATTTAAAAGTGAAAAACTTTTAAATGTGCCTCACTCATTTATGCTACCTTCTCTCACTTGATGATTGCTCTGAAGCCTTATTTTCTTTTTATTTGCGCTCTCCAAAGACTCTTCCTTTCCAGCAGCTAGGGTTTATCCAACGATGATAAAAACAAAGGATGACTTAGAGAAATCAACCAACCATTCTATACAATGATAATAGTACAGGATGACTTATAAAGATGATTTCTAATCGTCCTGGGAAATGTCCTATATAAATAAGGGAGAAAGTCAAATCATATTTGATGGTCATTGGATCATACAATATGATGCGCTCAAAAGGATAAACAATTCATTTGAACACCTTCTTACATCGTACTAGGTAGGTCTAATTTTTAAACAAATCATATTTAAGAACTAAAATTGTATTGTATAAAAATGATGACTAACTTAGATTTTTTAGGCTTTTTTAAAGCCCAATACTTAAGAAAAGTGTAAAGATTTTGTTTTTAATTAAGGGAGAATTATGTGACTGATGAAGGATCTTTCAGAGATATGCTTTTAAAAGGAAATTAGTGTTTGAGATGAAGGAGAAGGAGAGATTGAGCGTTAGGGGATCACGTGGTTGTTTTGGGCTAGCTACACCCTTGCTCCTCCTATGGCCTTGGTGAGTCTTTGAAAGCTCTCTCAGGAGAGAGGCTTCTAAGTAAAGTCCTCTTGGCAGTATGCCTTCTTCAAGATGGAGAAAAAAGAGTTAAGATTCTCTACCTTCTCCAAGAGGGAGAAAAATTAGTCAAGGTCTGTTGTTCTCACCTAAAGGGAGACAACGTCAAGCACTCCGTCGCATAAGGTTTAGTGAAAGTTAGTCTATAAGGCCTTCTTCACATTATT
Organism: Dendrobium catenatum; assembly: GCF_001605985.2. Classification (NCBI taxonomy): domain Eukaryota; kingdom Viridiplantae; phylum Streptophyta; class Magnoliopsida; order Asparagales; family Orchidaceae; genus Dendrobium; species Dendrobium catenatum. Next base: position 342,488 of record NW_021318647.1, read on the forward strand.
GTTAGAGTAAAAAAGATTCACTTATTGTTAGTGTAATATTTGGAGTGGAGGACTCCATGGAGTGGACGTAGGTCAAGGTTGACCGAGCCTCTATAGAAATCATTAGTGTTTTTTTTTTTTTTTTTTTTTTTGAACTTTTATTTTTCATTGATTTGTTTTTTTTTTATTTGCCTTGGGAAATCGATGATTATCACTTCATTTTGTAAATCAAAATATCTTAAGTCAATATTTTATATAAATTCATTCACTTCCACATTCAATTTGAATTTGATATTTTCAATTCTTAAAATTTTTCAAAAATATTATCATTGCTATTATGAAGTTGGAAAAATTTTTAAAATTATCAATTCCCCCACCCCCTCTTGGTGAGCCTCGGTTTAGTTTCCCAAGGTTTAATAACCTTCACAAACTTTCAAGTGGTATCAGAGCTGATTACCAAAATAATGTTTTAGAAAACTTTTGAATTACATATTTGTTATTATAATACTAAAGAGGGGTTATTTGATAACCCATCTACCACTATTTGTAAATATTATTTTTGATTTTTTGGAAAATACACATATATACGTTTTTATAATATTATATCATTTGGCACATGATTCAAACTGACTATTTACTTCCATCACATATAGTTAATGCTGTCAAAATTAATAGTCCTTTTACTGAATAGAGTTATGAGAATAGGGAACACAAATAGTTAGATGCTAAATTTTTGAATTATTTCTTTTATGCTTTAAAATTTGAGGACTATATGTGAGTTTCTACATGCACTATGAGGAAGGAGATTTGAGATAAGTTATGTATCTCTTATGAGGGAACTATGAAGTAAAATAGTCTAGGCTTTATATTCTACTATATGACTATGAACTCTTTTGTATGACATCTAGGAAGACTGTATCCAAAAATGTACAATAGGTTCACCTAGATAGTGACATCCTTACATGCTCTATGTAGAAAACTATCAAACTCTAAAAGAGTTAGTAAGATTTTATGACATTTACATAGTTCTAATGATGCCAAGATAATAAAAATTACTGAAAATAAAGACTTGAATGTTTATTTCATTGAAAATTTCCTTGGGTCACTCATTGCAAACGAGCAAGGAGTGAGTAAAAGGAAAAGTGATACAAGAGAGAAGAAGAAGGAGAGAACAGTAGCACTAAAATCAAATAATTCGGATTGTGACAATTTTATAGTAGAGGAGGAGGATGACGTTGTCTTAATGACACAACAATCCAAGTGTTTTATGAGAAGAAAAAAAAAACATATCATCAACACCATTGGAGCAATGGTAAAATAAACAAAAAATATTAAAGCTTCTTCTAACATAATCTGCATTGAGTGAAACAAGGAAACCTCCGAGTTGAATGCCCCAACCTGAATACTCACTCGATTAAGAAGAAGGGTAAACACAAGCCAAAATTTAAGATGGGAAAGGAAAATATGTTGAAAGTTTTTTGGATGGACTCAAGTTACGAATCATTAAAAGGAGAATCAGTGGAGGAGGTGAAAAATTTATGTCTTATGGCTAACGATAATCTTGATCAATCATATCAAGATGAATTAACTACTCATTATCTCTTAAAATATTCATGATATGTGTAGGAAGCTAAAAAAGATTCATGCCAGTCTTAATATTGAATTGTCGACTTTATTAAAAAAATATGCTAATTTAATTTCTGAGCATTCTAGTTTAGATAATGATCACATGACCTTGCTTGAAAAATATGATGCAAAAATAAGAAGCATATTGACTTAACTAATGCACATGTATCCTTAAAAATATCACACCTTGAACTAGAGAAAGCATACAAAGTATAAGAAATATATGGTAGGAAGCATGCCTTAAAAATTAAAATGTCCAATCTTGAAAGTGCAAATAAATTTTTAGAAGCAAAGCTAACTGCACTTGAGAGTAAAAAACCACCACCTACCATAGAACAATTTCATAAGCACTCAACTTAGCAAGTGTCGCATAAACCTAAGGGAAGGCACCCTGCGCCACGTAGGTTACTAAATCCATTTCCTGGTGTTAGGTGTTACTCTTTTGGCATGTTAGGTTATATAGCCTGCACTTGTATAATCCACTATAGCACACATCTAGTGTGAAGGCCTAAATTGCATTCATCATAGCATAGCATGCATTCATCCCATTCATTCAAGAATAAGATGGAACCTAAACTCACTTGGGTTCCCAAATCTTTCCTTTGAATGAATATATAGAGTTTCTCTCACAAGAGACCTAGTGAGAGCATGTGTTGCCTGGATAGTGGATACTCGAGGAAAATAACTATGGTATGAACAAGTTCATCACACTAGAGGCGAGGTTAAGAGGCAATGTGGCTTTAGGAGATAACACCACTAGGAAAGTGGTGGACTCAGGTATAATTAGAAAATATAAAAACTTTATGATTGAAAACATTTTATTACTTGATGGTTTAAAGCATAATTTATTAAGCATTAGTAAACTGTATGGTAAAGGTTTTGATGTTTTTTGCGGATTTTGGCTGAATCAATGCAGGTTTTCGACCGCCGGCAGCGGATTGCCGGCGGTAATCCTCCATCTGATCCCCTGCATTTTGGTCCTTTCAAGGCATGTGATCAAAATCTTAGCAAGAATCATAATGATCTGAATGAAATTGTTTCAGGAATAAAATCTTTGAATCTGGTTATCAATGAAGTCTTTAAACCTCCATTGAGGTTAGAACCTATAACAGAAGGTAAAGGAAATGGAATTCTGGAAGATCAAATAGGTGCGGTGAAGAATTTTGGAAAAAATCCTGATTCTAGTGAAAATCAGGGTATCGACTCAACGTTATCCTCAAAGGTTATGTTGAAGGTCAATAAGTTTACAGGAATGCAAGATTCTAATGTTCTGGAGGAGGTGAATAAAAATCTCTCGGTATCCATTGAGAAAGAAGTTGGGATTAATATTACTGGCAAGGATCAAAACGCTAAACCAGATCCTATGAATACCTGTGTGTCTGCTTGGCAAAAATCTCAACACATTAAGTTGAATTATAATTCCAATTCTACTCAGATGTCTGAAGATGGGGTTGCGGTGAAGCTTAATTCAGAAAAGGAATTGGCCAATGCTCAAGTACTAAAGAAATCCCTGGTGATTAAAGTGCTTGGATAGAATATCTCATTCTCAGTTTGTAGCCAAGAACTTCGAAGACAGTGGAGAAAGTTCGGTAGCTTTCACCTTACTACCTTGGGAAACAATTGTATTCTTTGTTCTTTTACTAACAGTGAATCAATGGAGGAGGTACTAAGAGGAGGACCTTGGTATATTAGGAATCATATTATTGGAATGGATAGATGGACTTCATCTTTCTCTACTGATTCACTAAAAGGTATCACTTCTACGGTGTGGATTAGATTCCCTGGTCTTCCTTTAAGATGTTGGGATGAGGAAAACATTCCTAAGATTTCTTCTTTGATTGGAGTTCCTATGTTACTGGATGGGAATTCTTTCAAGTGGGGGAAGAGGGAATATGCTAGATGCTTTGTTCGGATAGATCTGGAAAAGAAACTCCCTAAGGGATTTTGGATTGAAGGGATACATGGGAGATCATTTCAAAAAGTGGAATATGAGAAGTTGACTTCTCTTTGCTTTCAATGTGGAAGGGTGGGACACAGCAAAGCTATATGTCCTGAATTAGTTAATGTATCTACAAAGGATACCATTGTGAATGACTTTAGTGAGGATATGAAGCTGAGAACTGATCTGATAAATGAAGGTTTAAAACAACAGAACAGGGAAGAGTTTGGGCCCTGGATACATGTTAAATTCAAAAACAAAAGGTTCCAAAATAACTAGAGAAATAAGGATACTTCTGGTCAGGTAAAATAGGTGTATATAAACCTTTGAGTAATGTTGAAAAAATTCAGAAAGATGTGCAGGTGAAAGACAATACTACTACTACTTAAGTACAAGGTGATGCAGCTATTCATATGGATGCTAATGATACTGAAGATGTTCGGGCTCAGACAATCCCAACTATATTCAGTAGCAAGAATAAATTTCAAATACTGGAAGAAGATATTAAGGAGGGGGGAAGTCTTAGAAATGACAACAACCGAATGTCTTGATAAATTCAAGTCTTGGGACACAACTGAAGGAGATAATTTTCCAGTGGAGAAAAGCTCTGTTGATGTCCAGGATAATGGGGTTCATATGGTCTCTTTGACAAATTCAGGGAAATTCAAGTTATCCAAAGAATTAAGGTCATTGGGTCCAGTGGAAGCTAAGCAAAGGAAGAGGAAATATAAAAACAAAAATAGTAAAATGATGGGGGATAATTCCCCTGTTGTTTTATAATGGCTTCTATTATTTTCTGGAATTGTAGGGGGGCTCGTAAGAGGGAGGCCTCCTAATATCTCAGGGAGATTGTGAAAGATAATGGATGTTTTTTGTGGGTCTTACTGAAACAAAGATTTCTTGCTTAGAAAGAAATGATATAGATTTGATTATTGGAAATGAATGGGATTACTTTCATAAACCTTCTGTTGGCCTCTCAGGGGGGATTTTGGTGCTTTGGAAACGGGATGTGATTTCTTTTGAAGTTATAGAATATTCTTCACAATTGATTATGGGAAATCTGAACATTAATGCTTTAGGCAGTTAGAAGGTGGCCACGGTATATGGAAAAGATGTTCAAACCCGCAGGGATCTATGGCATTCTCTTGGTAATTGTATGCAAGGGGATCTTCCGGTGATTATAGGTGGTGATTTCAATTGCATTCTTTTAAAGGATGATAAGAAAGGGGGTAAGAGATTCCAGTTCTCTTGTGGACCAAAGGAAATGAAGATGTTCTTAACTAATAATGATTTTCATGATCTTGGTTATGTGGGAATAAGATTTACTTGGTGTAATAACAAAGAAGGAACTTTAGAATTTGGGAGAGACTACATAGATGCTTCTTAAATTCTGTTGCACTACATAAAATTCCTATGGCTAAACTAAGGCATCTCCCAAGGATTGCTTCAGATCATGCTCCCATTACACTGAATATGATTGAACCTCAAAATCATAAATCTAAATTTTTTAGATTTGAAGACACTTGGAAGTCATACCCGGCGGTTTGGAGTATTGCTTTGAAGGCTTGGAGGAAATCTGATTATGGTTCCAATGCTAAAATTCTGCAAAGAAAATTAAGAAGAACTTTGAAAGCCATCCACTTTTGGAATAAGCACAAATGCAAGGAGTTGAATCAGCTGAAAGATGAACTGAAAAATTATATTTTACTATTGCAGCTAGAAGAAGCAAGTGGTGAAGGACTCACAGTTGAAAAACTGAAACTTTTGAGAAGCAAGGTACACGAATTAAATGTTACAATGGGTAGATTATCCACTTGGTGGAACCAGAGTGCAAAAGTCATATGGCATTATGAAGGTGATAGAAATTCCAGGTATTTTCATCATTATGCATCGGCTAAGAAGAATGGTAATCTTATTTGGCAAATCAATAATGAGAATGACCAGATTATAGAAGATTTTGAACAAATTGAAGAGGTTTTCTATAATTTTTTCAGTAAAAAATGGGCTTCTAAGGAATGCAAGATGTCGGGTTGGCCTTCAATCCCTGCTCATTTGAAACTTTCTAACTAAGAGGCTGATTTCCTAAATGCTGATTTCACTAAAGATGAATTGATCAAGCGGTCTTCAGTCAAGGTAATAACAAATCCCCGGGATTAGATGGCATTACAACTTCTTTTTTCAAATTTTTTTGGAAAATTGTGGAAGAAGATACTTGGAAGGATATTGTTAGTTTTTTTAAAACTGGATGTATGATTAATGATTGGAAAGATACATTAGTAGTCCTAATTCCAAAAATCCAAAATCGTATTGTTCCTTCCAATTTTAGGACGATAAGCTTGTGTCAGACTACATACAAGATTGTGGCGACTATGATTTTGAATAGAATGAGAAATTGTATTTCAAAATGTTTCACTGAAGAACAAGTTGTTTTTCCTAACGGTCATTCAATGTCAGATCATTTCCTTATTTCTCTAGAGATTTTTCATAAGCTTAGAGTTTCAAAAAAATAAAAAAGGATTGATGGTGATTAATCTTGATATGGAGCAAGCTTATGACAATATGTGTTAGGAGACTTTAAAGCAAGTGCTACAGATGTTTGGCATTCCATTGAGAATGATTTTGTTGATAATGGTTTTGTGTCAAAAAAGCCAGATATTCCTTCATTATTAACCGTAAAGCTTCCAAGTGGATCACTACTGAAAATGGGTTTCGTCAAGGCTACCCCCTCTCCCCATATCTCTTTATTATTTGCTCTCAACTATTCTCTCTAGCTATGGCACAAGAGGGTCAAGATTTGGTAATTCAAATCTCATAAAGATCTCAGAAAATTAACCATATGTTGTATGCTGATGATGTGTTGATCTTTTCTCAAGCTTCTAAAAAACTTGCCACCAAACTAAGAAGCATTGTGTTGAAATTCTATTCGTGGACTGGGTTGAAAGTAAATAATACCAAATCACAAATTCTATTTAGTAAAAACTTGAACAGAACTGAGATTGTTTGGGTAAAGAAGATTCTGAATTTTAAAATGGTTAAAGAACTGCATTATTTAGGATTCAAGTTATTGCTTAGAAGATCGATAAGATCTGATTTTCAGTTCCTTAATGATAAAATTCTGCAAAAGCTAAAGACTTGGGGAGGTAAAAGTCTTTCCTTGGCTGGAAAGTTTGTACATGCAAAAACATCTTTATTAACTCTTCCAAACTTTGTTTTGACTCATAATTTGGTGCCTAAGAAGATACTTCTGGAGGTGGATAAATGCTGCAGAAATTTCATTTGGAGCAAGAGAAATGGTAAGAAGGGTATGCACTATATAGCTTGGAGTACTCTTTGCAAATAAAAAGATAATGGGGGAATGGGCTTCCATTCGGCTGTTGATAGAGCAGGACCTCTTAAAGCTAGACTAACTTGGAGGATAATTCAAAATCATGGTTCATTGCTATCTCGTATACTCACAGTTAGATATGGAGACAACTTATGGAATATTAATCGCAAGAATAACACATCAATTACTTGGAAAATGTTAAATGAAGATGCTAGATACTTGAAACCTCTATTAAGGTGGAGAGTGGCTAATAGAAGGAAAATTGATGTTCTTAATGATATATAGCTGTTAGATAAGCGTCTAAATGAATGGCCAATTACTGCTGATTGCACGGGTTTGGAAGGCTTAAAGCTCAATCATTTTATTGATTCGAATGGGCCCTAGAAGGTAGAAGAATTATTATGCTTCTTTAATGAGAATTTGATTACTATTATCTTACAGATCAAGATAGATAATGAAGCACCTGAAGATTTCTTAGAGGAGTTTTGTGCTTTATTGGGCAAGTCTATTACAGCTCATGCTTATGATGCTCACAGCATCAGTCACAAGTGTGAGATGGAGTTGAGATCTGCTACATGGTTAAAAAAAACTTAAACATACAGCACGGGTTGAGTTATTTTGGTGGAGGCTGAGTAGATGTGCAAACCCAACAAATGAGTTCTTGAAATATAGGAAGCTCACAAATGATGATCTATTTGCTAGAGGTTGTCAAGAAGTTGAAAATCTGTCACACATTGTTGTTAATTGAAAACATCTGCAGGATGTGCTAAAGAAAATCCAAGTGTAGGGTTTTTATGTTCCTGTTTTTGATTCTCTGGATGACTGTCTAAGTGAGCTAAAAAGTATTTCTAATTTTGCACCTAATATAGCTATTCTATATTGCAATACGGTATTTCTTAATTGGAAAAATAGAAATTAAGTGGCTCATGGAGAAACAACAAATGCTATTTCAATAACTGCAGCAAATGTGATGTCCACAGCTTTCTTATCTTCTAATCCTCTCATTGCTAGATGGGGTACTAATCTCCCTAGGGAGTTTCAAACTGTTTGGCACCCTCCACTACTTGGATGGATTAAGATCAATGTTGATGCGGATCTTCTACTGTCATACAATGCTAGAATTGGTGGATGCTTTAGAGATGATAAAGGGAGACTATTGATGTCTTTTGGTGAAAAAAGAATGCCTTGGGACATAGCTAACCTCGAGCTAGATGCTGTGATTTCAGTCAGAAAATACTTACAACCGTGGATGATTGAATGCAAAGGACTCATAATTGAAGGTGATAACCTCAACGTTATCAAATTCATTCAAAATTCTTCGAATAAGGCGAAGTGGCAAAGCTACAATCGGATAGAGGAGAATCTTCTATTCTTGGTTGATTTCAATAAGGTAATTTTCAACCATATACATAGAAATTGTAATAAAGTATCTGACATGTGTGTTACTTTGGCTTTAGATAACCACTTTTGTTTTGATAGCTCTTCTTTTGCAAGCATTCCTTCTTCTCTAGGCTCTCTTTTGAAGAAGGAATGTGAACATTTGCTCTAGTTTGTACCTAGTTTTCCTTTTCTTTTTTTAATGCATTTGCAGCTGCAGTTTTCAAACAAAAAAATGATAAAGGCTTTGATAGAAAATTTCTTTTTTGAAAAATACATGTTAGTTTAAGTGGAAAACTTGTGTTATAAGGAAAATGAATGAACAATATTAATATGTTAGACTTGAATTGCTTTGAATATTTAAATTTCTTGTGCTTAAAAACTATAATTTATGAATCTTGACTGTGGCATAAGAAACTATATCAAGCGAGCATGAAGACTGCTAGGAATATCACCCAAAAAATCCTAATTAGATGCATAATTAAGTTAGACTCCACTAAGGACCACCTACGTGATGACTACCAACTAGGAAAATAAGTTAGGTCTTCATTGATTCAATAAAAGTTATTATGACATCCTCGTAGAATGATATAGCTGAAAGGAAAAATAGAACCTTGGTGGAAGCTTCTAGGGCAATGCTAGCTAAGTATTCACTTGCTTAGTATTTTTTGGTAGAAGCACTGAATACTGCTTGTTCTGTTTTAAAAATGGTGAATGTTAGATCCAAGATTAATAAGAAACCATATGAACTTCTTAAGGTTAGGAAACCTAACCTTTATCACTTGCATTTCTTTGGCTGTAGATGCTTCATCTAAATTTATGGAAAATCACCCTTAGAAAAATTTAATTCCATGACTGATGAATGTGTCTTCTTAGGTTACTCATTTATAGGTAAGGCCTATGTAATCTTTAATAAGTCGACCCAGATAGTAGAAGATTTTCCTATGTGGTATTTCATGAAATAGATAGAACCTCTAAATCTAAACCTGAAGAAGATGAAGAAGAAGTGGAGGCCATTCAAGGGGTAGAAGCAATTGTTATAGGAGATAGAGTAGAAGCTTATGAAATATTTTTAGAGAATGGAGATATTCTACTAGTCAACCTAAAGAACTTATTTTAGGAGACCCATATGAAGGTGTTAGAACTAGGCATAGACTTAGGAAGAAAGTTATTCTTAAGCTTTTATCTCTATGCTAGAACCCACAAACATAGATCAAGCCCTAGCTGATGAATTCTAGATCCTAACAATGCTATAATAGCTAAACAAATTTGTTAGAAATGATGTATGGGGTCTAGTTAGGAGACATAAGGACCAGAGTTTGGTTGAAACAAAGTGGGTTTTCAAAATTAAGATGAATGACTCTAGAATAATAGTGGGAATAAGGCCATATTTGTAACTAAGGTGTATAACTAGATTGAAGAAAAATATTTTAAGGAAACCTTTTCCCCTATATATATAGATTAAAAGCCATTATGGTGCTAGTAGCCTATACTTCCTTTAAGGGATTTAAACTAAATCAAATGGATGTTAAGAGTAACTTCCTAAATAGGGTTATTCAAGAGGATGTTTATGTTGAAAACATTTATAATCCCCAAATCATATATTAGAACTAAAGAAGGCCTTGTATGGATTAAAGCCAATAGCTAGAGTCTAGTATGAAAGGCAGATCACAATCCTTCTAGATAGAGGCTTTATTAAGGGTAGTGTTGACAACACTCCTTTAATTGAGAAAGAAGAAGAAGACTTACTCATTCTCAAAATTTATATTGATGACATCTTATTTAGATCCTTAGATAAAAACCTATGTTATGAATTTTCAAAAATAAAGACTAAAGAATTTTAGATGAGTACAACTGGATGGCTATTCTACTTTATTGGATTTAGTGTAAAGGAGAGGGATGATGGAACCATCCTTAGCCAACATAAATACATTGAGGATATCATTAAAAAGAATGAAATGGATAATTCTAAGGCCATGAACACTCCCATGAGTTATACTGTTCAATTATACAAGGACCCAAATAAAAAATTAGTAGATCGGAAAAAGTATCGAGGGATAATTGGATCACTTCATCATTTGACTGCTAGTAGACTGGACATAATGTTTAGTGTGTCACTATGTGAGGTTTCAGTTTGATCCAAAAGAATCCATCTTGAATGCTACTAAGAGAATCCTTATATACATGTTAGGCATTTCAAATCTAGGATCTAGTATCCTTGACATAGTACTTCTTTTGAAATTATAGGATATTCAGATTTTGATTTTACAAGTTTTTGGTATATAGAAAAGGCACTTCTGGAACCTATCAACTCATAAGATAATCTTCAGTCTCTTGGTCTAGTTGAAATTAAAACTCAGTAGAACTTTCCACAGTTGATGTAGAATATATATCAGTAGGGAGGTGTGTTGCTAAAGTCTTATGGCTAAAGTAATAACTCTTAGATCTTAGATTAATTTTAGGTACCATTCCAATTATGTGTGACAAAACTAGTGCGATTTGCATATCAAAAAATCCAATTCAACACTCCCACCAAAGTATGTAGTTATTAGGCATCACTTTATAAAAGATCATGTAGCTAAGAGAGATATAGAATTATATCATATAGCTACAAGAGATCTATTGATAGAAACCTTCACTAAACACCTAGCCTAAGACACATTTAGTATCTTGAGTACTAAACTAGGTGTTATAGACATTCATGCTTAACTCAAGATAATTAAAAAAAAATGTTTGGAATAATTCATTCACATGTGTTAAACTGTATGTATTTGTTCTTGTACATGTTTATATATTATTGTTTGTTGTTTATGATTGAATAAAAAAAATAGGATACAAATATTTCCTGGTCATCACTCACACCTCAATAACTAACAAAATCTTTCAATTTTTTTTATATCGTACTGTACGATCCTCGCTTGTACTGTACGATATATATACAGATGCATAGATCAAAACCCTTAGTTTAATAAATGGTCCAGATTAGATCCATGATATGTATATCATATTGTAAGAACCTTTATTCATCCTATCTTATCTACATGTAACAAGTTGTTGACAAATTCAATTCATTTGGTATGAAATTGATGCAAATCATATGATAACATTCCTCTCATTATAATATATGATACATATGTCAATCAGGATTGGGATTAATTCAATTCATCTGGTACAAAAATAATTGCATTTCATAATGTACAAATATTAGTCATATTGTACAAAACCTTTCATCAAACACTATGCCAATGACTCCTCATGATGAACATAATTCCTTAAAAACGTCCAGTACAATTCCCGATCGTACAATACAAATTGACAACTTTTTTTTGACAAGTAATCTAGAAGAATTAACTTATCTAATCATATTCTATAAATCTAGATTAAACATTATAATCTTCCCTAAAATCTATAAATTTGATGGTTTTTCATATTTCAACTCACTAAATCCCTCAATCTCATACCCTCTGAATCTTACCTATCTAATGGCCAGTGGAAGCAAAAATAACAGAATGTCCGAGGAGAGCTCCTCCTCCTCTAATTGCTTTGATGATCATTTTCTATCTGTAAGGGATGAAGTTGCCTACTACAAGTTTAAGAAGTATAAAATTACACCATCAATAATGTTAAATCAACCAGCTCTTAACTTTGAGGTGATGAACCTCTTTTCCTCCACTACTCTTCAATTTCTACTCAAATTAGATTTTCCCATCAATTATGAACTACTTTATGAATTCTTAACCAACCATAGGCTAAATTTGGAAATCTCTATCTTTATTACATATGTTTGACAACAACCCATAGAGATCACCAAGGAAGTTTTAGGGAAACATATCAGTCTTTCTACTGAAAACCCTCGTCCATAATCCCTTCTCCCAGTAACTGACTTTGCTTAGAGTTCTATTATCTTGACTATTAGGAATGTGTATATAAACCAACATCAACATTAGTCCACACCTTAAATCAGAATGCCCAGGTTATCCAGCATGTCTTTAGAACCTCAGTTATACCAAAAGCTGGGGAACAGGTTAACATAAACCTACTTCTTTCCACAGACACCTACCTAATAATGTCAAATACCAAATTTGATGGTGCCCAAATGATTATTTATTATATCTAAAATATGACTCATATTTGATATCCCAATACCTGAAGAAACAAAATATCACATTAGCACACGTCACAGAATATATCTTTGACAAAAAGTACCAAATCAATGATCCTCCTCCTCCCAATAATTTTCCTATTTTCTAAATAAATGCCTCCTTTTATATTATTTTTCATTGGGGCATGAGCACAGTGAGCCCTATTTTATTAAATAAGGGGAAACTGTTCATGCAGGTAGACCTGTACTACCACCAATACCACCATTAACACCTACCTACCCTACCTACTCTCATGATGATATAATTTAGCGGCTCAAATGATTAGAAATTAGGCTCGAGTATCACCTTTAGCAATAATAATAGCAGCACGAGGAATAAATGAGATGGTTTAAAGAAATTTTTTCCTTAACTGATAATGAATTTACCTCCATCCATCAATAGTTTGAACCACCACCACCATCACCTGATCAGGATCCACCTTTTTATTAATTCTTTTATTTTTTTTTTATTTTTATTTTTTTTTTTATTTTTTACCTTTAGTGATTATTTGTTAATTTTAACTACTTTACTTCTTATAATGTTCACTTTGTTTGTTGTTCCTACTCTTTTTAGTGATTCAAAAGGGGAAAAAATGTTTATTTTGTTGTATGTTTCAGTTTAATAGAATCATGTGTTTGTTTTACCTTTTTGTTATCTTTATTTTCCTTTGTTCTTTCATTAAAAGAAGTAAAAAAATTGCAACACTTAATTTTTAAAATTATCACCCAGTGAATAGGATCCTTGGAGTAAACAATTTTGTACTAATTATACTTATGACTTATAATAGTACTGTATGATCGATATATAAAGAGTGGGCTTAATGACAATTTTATTAATTTGTTTCTATGAACAAATTATACTGTACTATTTAGATCATACAATACAATTCATTATGATTTGAAAACCCTAGCCGTCGGATCAAATAACTAAGAAATCTAAAATCTGATTTTTAAACTAATCGTAATATATGATTTAATACATGCTGTAATAAAATTTTAAAATCTTACTTAAATGAACCCCCATAATTAGTCAATCAAATCATTATTTAATTTATTATAGCAGTTCATACTGTATATTATATTTATCATAATGAATGATTACTAGAGGAAAATTTTGATTATCCAAAAGAACGTAACAAATAAAACCATGATTTTTGAACTAATCAAACAATATGATATTGATATCATACTAAATGACCTACTTGAGATCAACTGACCATACTATATGATGATAAAAATATGGGATGACTTACACAAGTGAATTCTAATAATCACAAGAATCATCTTATATGAATAAGAAATAAAAGCTAAAAGATCATATTGAATGATCTCTCGATCATATTATATGACATGTTGAATAAGTTAAAAAGCTCATCTGAAGAACTTCTTACTTCATACTAGATAGGCCTAGTTTTAAAAATAATTTTACTGTATAAACTCAAATTATACCACACGAACTTTGATGGCAAACTTAAAATTTTAGAGTTTTTTTAGCCCAATACTTAAGAAATACTTAGAGATTCTCTTTATAATATGAGAGGATTGTATAACTGCTGAAGGAATTTTGAAAGAGGAGCTTTTTGAAAAAATTATGGTTTGATAAGAAGGAGAAGGTGAGGTTAAGCGTGAGGGAGAAGTGTGAGGGGATCACACGGTTGCTCCATGCTAGCTACTCCCTTGCTCCTCATATGGCCTTGGTGAGTGTTTGGAAGCTCTTTTGGGAGAAAGGCTTCTTATGGAGAAAAATGTGTTAAGGTCCACTATCATAACCAAGAGGGTAAGATAGCATGTGGCACTCTGCCACATCAAGTTTGGTGAATGTGAGTCTATAAGGGCTTCTTCTCCTTACTATGCAACTAAAAGGAGAGTCACTTAGTGTTAGTGCAATACTAAGAGCAAAGGACTCTAGGCAGTAGACGTAAGTCAAGGTTAACCAAATCACCATAAAAATCTATGGTGTTTTTTTTTCCTTTTCACACTTTTATTTTTCCATCATTTATTTCTTTTATAAGTTCTTGGGAAAACCGATGATCATCAATTCATTTCATAAATTAAATTATCATCGTAGTTAATTAATTCTTTTGATAAACACATTCTCTTCCATAATAAGTTAGAACCGGATATTTTTTATTTTAAAAACTTTTTCAAAAAATTATTGTCATAATTATTTTCAGGTTGGGAAACTATTAAAAATTACCAATCCTCCACCCCCCCCCCCTCCATGAACTTTCAAAGCCAGGGATTAAAGGACACTTAGAAGGTCCAAGAGTCTATTTAGGTTGATAAAGTTTATGTAAAGGTTAGTGGAAAGGTTTTGGAAGGGTGTTTAACAACCTTTGACCCCTTCAATAGCTTATGTTGATAGTTTGACAAGTCAACATGGTCAATAATGTTGAGGTGAATGCCAAGTCAATATGGTCAGTTAGACCAAAGCCTCAAGAGCTCATTGAAATGGTTTGTAGAGCCTTAATACTAGAGTATTGGGATTTAACTAAAAATATTAGAACTTAAATTGATTTCGCAAAGTAAAATGTGTTGACCTGGTCAAAATGAAAATGATTAGACTTGAGATTATGTAGGAATTATTCAAAATATCAAATAATATTTTTTGAGGAATCTTAAGATAATAGGTTTAGAATTTGAATGCTTAACTCTTATGATTCAAAGTTTGACTATGGATTAAATTTTGTCCAAGCAAAGATAAGCATTATTTGATTAATGGTAGGTTTTAAATACTTTAAAATTACCATTAGAGTAGGATTATGAGATTGAGGATGTTGATTTGGTTAAATATGTTGAATATACTTCTTTAGACCCTAAAGGGATTATTCAGTCAACTTATGTTAACTTGGTTAACCAAGTTGATCTAGGATATGGGTCAGGGTTAAACATATTTAAAATAATAAATTGGATCTAGTAGAGGTAGTTTCTTTGTATAGTTTGATCTAAATGGTCAAACTGGCCATTTAGGCCCTTAAAGGGCCATTAGGTCAACCTAGTTTGACTTGGTCAACCAGGTTGACCAAGGACTGTGTCCATGCTCAACATGTTTGAAATGATATTTTGAGTTTATTAAAGGCAGCCCCAAGGTCTGGAGTGATTATTTCAATCAAAATTTTCATTTGAACCCTTAAGGGGCTATTGAACCCTCATTGACTTAACCAACCTATAGACCCAAGGTTTGGGTTTGGGTACAATAAGTTTGGTTTGATGTTTTGAGTTAAATGAAAGTGGTCTCAAGCAAGTTTGAGGCCATGTGGATTAAAATAAATATTTAGACCCCTTAAGGGGTATTTTGATCAAAGTTGATTGACTTAGTAAACCAGGCTCTATGAGCGTCTAGATTTACGTCCAATACCCCCTAATGATGTTTAGGATATATTATAGAAGGTTATGAGACTTTATTTGAGAAGGCCATGTTTATATTTGGATAAAACTTTAAAATTACCCTTAAGGGGCATTTTTATCATTTTTACACCAGGTCAACTAGGGTTTAAAGTGGGACTACAAAAATGAAATTTAATATTTAACACATCATGTTTAAGGGACTAAATTTAATTAAAGGGTTTGGAGGAGGTAGAGTGGCATAGGCCATAAATATTTGAATGTTTTCTAGCCTTTGGATTTCAAATTAGTTTCTAATAACAAGGACCTTAGATTGAGCTCTAATTTGGAGAGTAGATCCTAGGAACATGCCTAATTAATATGCAATTGATAGATCATTATTGTGGGGTCATTTGACTAGGGTTTGAAATTTTTGAATAATCATTGAATAAGGTTTTCTGATTATAGCTTTTTAGTATTGGATTTTGGTATGGATTTGTCGGTTTGGCCTAGGTTTTATATTTGATTGCTTGAATTTATATTATCCACATCACTCGTAATCGATTGGATGATTATAAATTAAATGATATAATTAGAACTAGTTTAGAAACTAGTTTGAAGGTTGGATTAATGTTTGAACTAGATTTTCAATTTGAATGCTTGAATTTGAGTTATCCAAATCAATCACAATCATTTCAATAATTATTAATGATTAAGATAGGATTGAAATTTGGTAGGAAGTTGGATTGGTTTAAACCTAGATTTATTGAAGGTCAGGGTTGACTTGAAATTTTGATAGGCTTAAAGTTTAAATTGATTTGAAGTTTGAATACGTTTGAGATCTAGATTGATTTGAGGTTTGAATTGAGTTGAGACCTATAAAGGTTTGAATTATGCGGTTTGGATTGATCTGAAGTCTAGATTAACCTTCAGGATTGATTGATCTAGGGGCCAGATTGATCTTGGGGTTGGATTGATATGGAATCAAGATTTATCTAAGGTCTAGATTTGTCCTAGTGACCTCATACTAAAATGAGGTCAACATGAACCTACTAATCCATAATAAAATGTATGAATAACCAAACAAGTAGTTAAGGTATGTTAAGGGAATTTCCTATACATTTTCCTAATTCTCTCAACATTCATAAATTGATTCTCTTTCAAACAAAGTGAAAGATGTGATATCAAAATTATGACAAGTTTTAATTCAAAATTATTTACTTGGATAGTAGGTCTAACTAATACTTTATTGGATTTCATCTACTATAGGATTTACAAGTTCCTTAATAGGTCCATAATGTTTCTTATCTAGCAGAGGGTTAGACATGTGTAGATTAAAATCATTTTGGTTTTTTGAATTTTTGAAAGGGTTCTTTTATTCTTTGAATCAAATAATAAAGACTACTTTCTTGATCAACTAAACAAACATAAGTAGATAAATAATATTATTAAAAAAAAGGTGGAATACAAGTAGGTCTAATAATGAATTTATTTTAACAATAAAGTTAAAATTGTAACATACAAATTTCTACACCAACAGTGACGCGAAAAACTTAATGCAGTGGGTTGTTCAATTTTATGGGCTTGTGTGGCTTATTAATGTTTATTTTACGTGAGCATAGCTAGATGTGTCATGTACAATTAAAATATGCTTTCTTTGAAAAGTATATATGTTGACCTTCTAAATTTTTATTATCACCATTAGAACCAAGAATAAATAAATAACCTTAATCTAGGCATGCTAATTTTCAATTTATATAATAAAGATTATTCTTGAATTCCTCCATCAAGGCTATACATCATGTTTTATTTTAACTACACACATGGCAATTTTGTGCATTAATTAAAGAATGGGATATATATATTGAAAACATCCTTAAATTTTTTATGGTGCAAGAGTCTACATTAGTACTTATTATGCTTTTTACATCATCAACCCAAAATAAAAGATTTAGCAAGATTCAGAGGAATTAACAAGCAAACTCGTTTTTATTATATTCATAGAATAATCTATGTAAAGAGAAGTGATGAAATTTTATTGTACCGTATCTACACTTCTTATTTCTCCATTTATAGAGTTGCTTATGTACACATAAGCTATACTTTCTAGAGATTTTATTTTACACTTCTGCAGCCTCCCTTAGATTTTGCTCTAAGAGGGTACTAGAGAAATACTCCAAAATATACTTAATTTTTACTCAAGTGGCTGAACATTTAAATAATAGAACTGAACTTAACATGCTTAGTAAAATACAAAAAAGGGCTCAAGTATTACAACTCAAGATAATGCAACAAGACAATGCTTTAAATTGAACTAGTACCTCAGTACCTCGGCATTGAAAAGTTTTGCCTGTTGTGGTGCTTGATGATGTGGAACAATTACTAATTGAAAGATTTTATCCATTTGCTAATTCAGTAGTGGCTTTCGGTATTTATAACTATTGGATGATTATGGCAAAACAAGAGGGGGGGGGGTTGAATTAAGGTTTTTAAATTTTTATTAAAAGAATGTAATTAAAATAATTTTAATGGTATTTGGCAAAGAATAAATAATCACACAAATTTTAAAGAAAATTATAAATAAAAATAGATGGAAGAAAATAAAATAATAGGAACAATATATTTACATTGTTTGACCCAGATTACAAACATGTCTACGTCCACGCTAGCAAACTCTAAGGCTATAATTCAATAATCCTAGGTTTGCCTTGCAAACCTAACTTCTTTAAATCAAAGAAGTATTTTACAACCTAAGTAATTTGCTATATATGCGAATTCAACCCAATCTATTTATAATTTAAAATTCACTAAGCCAAATGGCATAGATCAAGAAAAAAATACAATTTGACGTAAACAATACATTCTCAAATTATTTTGTAATAAAAAACAAAAGTACTTGAGATGGTCTTACAATATAATTTTAATCACCTCACTACTTGCAAATGGAATATAAAATTTCCTCACTTTAAGATAGATTTAAATTTTGATAAAAATTTGAATAATATTTTAAATGAAAATATTTTTCTTGCTAATTCAAACTATAACTCCTCAAATTATATAATACTTTTAAAAATAAATAAGATTTGAATTGGAAATCTATGTCATGTAAAAGAGAATAGAAATACTTATTTTACTATCTTTATGTATTTAAATGATTTAACATAGAAAACTAAATATAATATTCTCAACTAGTATTTCACAAAATAAAAAATATTTTCAAGAAAAATATATGGTGAAAACTAAATGAACATCAAGTAAATATTTTGAGAAATAAAGCAAACTCATGAACTCCAGGAGAAGTTACATGGTTTAGTGCATTGAAGCTTTCCAACTAAAAATTTGATCTTCCAAATGAAAAGAGCTCTTGGAACGAATATCAAAATCTTTTCTCTCAAGATTTATCAAGTAATAAAGGAAAGAAGAAATAAATTATTGTAGGTGTTTTCTATTTTAAACAACCCTCACATTAAGAAGAAGAGGGGTATTTAAGGGAAAGAATTAATAAAGCCAATTTTGAATAAAAAAATATTAATCTTGTTGAGTCTAGTAATTAGGTTGTTAAGCCTAAGTGAATGTCCCAAGGCTACCAAGAGGGGGGTGAATTGGTAGTTTAAAAAACAAAGTTAAAATTTAAGACCGGATAAAAAAAGAGAAGAAGATAAAAAAAGAAAAAAGTATTTGTGCGCATTTTCATCATCATCATCATCACATCAATGTCATCACCACATTTCTCGTGAAGGTATAATGATTCATAAACTCTTAAAACCCACAAATCTTGCATTTAGCATTCACGGTGAGCCGAAGAACCCCCTATATGTGCTCTCGTAGTGCGATAGGAGGGAGCATGGTGCGACGCATATGGTGAAGTGGGTAGGCTCTGTACATGCTCTTATAACATAGAGGGGACACTTTTAAGTACTCGTAAGCACTCTCATAGAGTGGAGGGGGAAAGAAAATTGCACATTTTTAAATAGGTACCCCTTCGACCCTTAAGCGATCTTGTAGCATGGTAGGGATTGAAGAATTGTGGCAACAATTTTGTCGAACACCTACCTGCAGCGCTCTCGTAGCATTGAGGGGAAGGTTATGACTCTTAGAATTTCCCCTAAATATGGGTGACACTGGGAAGCTTCCAAAATTTCAACTGAACAAAAGACTTGAACTTGAATAAAAATATATAGGGTACTTAACTTGTGGGAACCGTAGAGAACAAAACCAAATTTGCAACCACAGGGAACAAGACTTGAATAAAAAAAGAGCTAGATAAAAAATGTGTAATTAATAATAAAAGCAAAGCATGATGATAAAGCTTAATATGGGTTATGACCCACTAACAGATGATTACAAATGACCTGTGGTGGATAAAAAATTTATAACATGATCTACTTATAAATAATGACCAAGAATGAATTGCAGGGACTATAGGGACTTGCTTACAAGCGATAGCATGAATCTTTAATAAATATGACAATTTTATTAATTAGAATGTGCGTGCCAATGAATGACGATTGCCTTTGGTTAGCAACAAGGGATATGCAATAACAGTGACAACTTATCGACATGTATATATATTGAAGTTGGAACAAGTACAAGCTATTTATAGTTGTATATAATAAGCAAGAAAAATTATGATGAATGTAACACATCCCCTATAAGCCAAGGTAGTAAATTACAATGAGTGTAGACAATTGCAAGCACCAACAGAAGATCTAAAGCATACACAATTGAATCCTTCACAACGATTGCTAAAATATGTTATAAGTGCGATGTGTCCTATAGCTATACACCCAAGATGCCACATGAGAGCTATTGTAGGGAGCTCATCATACACCCAATATTCTTTCCATAAATAAGATGCAAAAGAAATGCAACAAATGCAAACTCCTACAAAGGCACTATAAGAGGCTCATCATGTATAAATTTAACCACCTACAAGTGACGACAAACAATATGCAGTAAATGCTAAGGACATCCTTGCAATTAATGAGAACTTAGTGTTAAAAAATTACATTAATGCATTGCAAGTAAAGGTGGATAACATGCAGTAAATACAAACTCCTACAAGCTACTATAGAAAGCTCATCATGAAGCAGCAGATGATCCATAAGGGCATTAGCCAGCAATGATAGTTAGTCTATTTGCAACAACGGATGAATCATAAAGCCTTTTTCTTTCCTTATATGATGTTAATAAGGCTTGAAGTGCAAGACAGCTTGCTTGCAAGAAGCGACAAATGGCGCATAATGTAGCACTACGACATGTCGACGAGAAAAATATATGTTAAATTCAATCTGATTGCATGTAATCGTAGTTGGTTATTGGATATCCATTGAAGACCTACAGATTTATTCAATAAAGCTTATAGTGCCTAACGGATTATATGCATGAATAAAAAAATCACCTAGATCATGTGCTACGATTCACCTGAAAGCAAAAGTGGGGAATCTCTAGTTAAAAACTATGGGACATTTGTAAACTGAGGAATTGAACTTGTAGTGCTAGATTCATGCAAGATAAATCAATTTACTCACCAGTGACAAGAGGTTCCTGATGCACCTCACAACTCATTTACAAGCTGAAGCATATTCTTACCAGTTGAATGCTGAGGAAGATGGCAACCTACAGAAGATAAAAATGAGAAAAACCATATTACCAATGTGCAATAAATGAAACCTCAATGCGCTATAAAAATACACCATGCTATAAAAATATGCCACCAGATCTGCAACATCCATGAAAGCGGATAGAAGGGGTTTATAAATTCCTCTGAAATACAATGCCATGCCACTGGATCCACAACATACATATAAGAGGATAAAAAGCATCTACAAGCTCTCAAATAGTGCGTCACACGTGTTCAAATGATAGTTGCCCGCACAATTGATCAACGCAAAATATTTCAAAAATGCCCCAACACATAAATTACAATATGTATACAAACAAATATGGAAATACACATGCAAGTACATCAATACACAAATGAAAGCATAAATGTGAGTGCAAGTTTGTAAATATAACACAAAGAAATGCATATGCAATCATACACCAGCATGGGCCCAGGTGAGCATGTTACGGGTATACATATGACATCTAAGGATGCTGTGTAATTTAAATGATAAATATAAGTTCAAACTTGATCCTCTGTCAGCAATTATATAGGGTCAATAAGGTTCAATAGATAATTATAAAAATGCCCTTTAAATACTAGCCTAGGCTCCAACGAGCGTGTTATGGGAACAAACGTGACTTTTGGGGATGCTACATGGATCAAAAGATAAACCTAAGTTTGAACCCAATTCTGCTATGCAAGAAGATAGGACTCGACACAACTCTAACTAAAAAAAAAAAAATGCAATAGCAGCATCGATCAAGCTATTTATTTTATACGTTCACATTAGGCCTACAAGGCCTATAACCAATAGAGTTTCCAATAAATGCACAACCCAAATCCTTTATCACTAAGTCAACAGAGTCGATAATGTTCAATCAACAAAATAAAAATTGTCCATAAATTCCTCGATGATTGTCATGTTGAAAGTAGTTCTCAACTAGCGGGGTTAATTCCAATATTCAAAAATACTTTCCAAATACCCATGAAAAATTCAAAATTATAAGAAAATATCATAATTCAAAATATTTAAAGTTGGAATTCAACCACCATGTACTTAAAGCAAAACTCATCAACTCTCCGCAAGAGTTTGCCGAAATGGATATTTTTAAAACTACTTCAACTCGATAAGTTCCAATGTCTGTCTACTCGAGAATATCACTAGGATTAATTCTCAAATAGTCTCTTGCCAGCAAGAACTTGGCATGTTTCCTCTAATCGATGATTTTTCTTCAAAAGGGACAGCATCTTTTAAGTGCTACAGCAAACCCTTCATCGATGATAGAAGAAGAGTTATTTTTCTCCACATCCTTTTCCTTTAACGCGCCCATCATTGTACCTTCTACCTTTTCTCCCTTGAACCTCCTGCTTGAGGCAACTTGGGAAAAAATTGATGGAAGAATATGCAACATTTCCCTTTCATTAGGGCCGGGTATTCGGAATCGTTGATCGAGCAGCCAAGCCACCCATTCCCGAGATAGAGTTCACACAACAGATAATTCATTGACAACACCAGTTCATTGTTAGAAAACAAAAGTTGTGAAAATGGGTCTGACTGACAGTGAAAAGCTTGGGGATTATCTCCCTTGCAGCGTCGGTGAGCCCTTCCAAGATATCACAAGTCACTCACTGACCTTTATAAATTATCATACCAATTCGGCTTCAATAGGTAAATTATTATTGTGAGCAATCAATAAAAGCTTCTTAAGTGATTTTAATTCAATTATAAGAAATTAAAGTTAAACAGAAGCGTGGAAGAGGAAGAAGACAAAGAGAGGGAAGAAAGGCAAAGTGCAAATGCTCGACAATCATGTGGAGTTTAGGGGTACAAATAAGGGGAAAAATGACCATTTTTTTAAAAATGATATATATAGTTTTTTTTTTAATTATATATATATATATATAACAAAACTAATAGAAGATGTCTACTGGCTTGCAAAAATATCTCTAAGTATTGAAGCTGTATGACTCGCTATATGGGCTACTTTCAAGTGAAGCAGTAAAACCCGCTTTTAACCAAACTATTTAGAGAAATTACCAATGAAGCGTCGAACTCTAAAAGAGTCTAAGCTCTATGGGCTACTTCTAAGCAAAGTCATAAGACCCTCTACACTAGCTACATCTAATATAATAAGTAAAACCCACTCAAATGCATACTACTAAAGCCCAGCTAAATTAAATCCTCCCTAACCCAACTCACAGGCCGGCCACCACTAATAGTGGTCGTAAGTCTCACTTTATTTTTTTTTAAAAAAGTCTCACTTTAATTAGGGTGTTAGGAAAAACTTTCCTAGAACAAATAACACATCCCTGATAACCTTGACAACCTCTAATAGCGGGTTACTTTCAATGAAAGCAGTAAGACCCAACTTCTAAAACTCAACGGGCTATTTTCAATGAAAGTCGTAAAACTCATTACACTGGCTACTTTTAATAAATATCATATGCCCGGCCCCAAATCTAAATTAAATAATAGTTTAACTTCTAAATGAAGTTATAAATCCCAAACTAAATTAAATATGCGGCATTCTAATAAATGTAAATCTCAAACCATAATAAAATTGAAATCCACACCTATCCACTTCAATTTATTTGGGATTCCTAAGAGGAGACAACTCATAGCTAGTGATCAGATTCCCTAAACACTACGATCAATGATTGTTAGTATTGATAGATTGAAACTTGTAGTATTTCCAGGATGATAGAACCATGGGATTTTTAAAGGGTCTACCTTCATCCCTCACAATCAAAGTTTAAAACTATTGCTCGTTTAAACATTAATTCATCCTTAATCGAGAGTTTTCTTCTACATGTTAGGATATATAATTAACTATAAGAGCTTGTTTTCATAGAAAGTGTAACCCAAGAACAAAATAAATTCTAATGCTGATAATTGGGGGAAATATGGTTAATTTAAAATCCAATCCACCTCGGGAAAACAGGACCTTAAGCTTGAGAAAATAGGGTTCGTGCCGTAGAGCCATCTTTTCCTGAGCGAACATTAATATTTAAGCTCCAACATGAAGACTCGTTCTTAAATTGTAGTTAAAAAGGCAATATGTTTTGATGCATTTAGAACTTATTACAGTGTTTTCATCTTTCATTCTTTATTGATGCCTTGAGAAAACTGAAGAGGAGTCACAAGAAGAAGAAAAAAAAGTATTAAAGAACTTAAAAAACATAAAAAAATGACAACCTAAATGTAATCAAGATTGTTTTTATGTGTATCTATTCAGTTCTTGATATTAGGACTTAGCCAGTGCATACACAATGATTGGTCAATAGTTTCTTGCATTGGGATTCATCGGCTACCCAACCCGTATTGTCTAGCTTTTAGAAATGTAGAATTGGTGTCCAATGGGTCCTTGCTACCCCTGGTTGCCTTATTGCATACAACAGATCCTAATGTAGTTACCGAGGTCCCATAATTGTTGATCGAGAGTTATTGTCTGTCCTCCCCACTATAACTTTGTTCAGCTTTCTTCCTTGCTGTAACTGGCTTTATCTAGTCCATTTGAGAAAAGCTCAAGTTTATGTAGGTTGGTTTATACATGTCAATGACGCAAAATGACACGTGTCAAGCGCACAACGCAGTGCACATAAGGCGCTATTTGTTTGACGAAACATGGTGAATCAAAATATTACACATTATTTATGCCAAGTATGGGCAATGACGCATGGCGCAAATGGCCCACGCTATTTTGTTAACATGTTATAAACTTAAAATCATAAATTATAAATATTTTTTTTAAGGTTTATATATTATTATTATAATTAATTATAATTTAGTTAAACATTAAATTAATAAAATACAAAAAAAAATTAAAGGATTTAACTTTTTTATAGGATTTAAATCTATCATTTTTGTTATTAAGAAGAATTTAGACTAAATTATGCTTAAATTATACTCAAATCTATTGATGTAAGTTTATGTATGATTTAAAATTATTATTTGTATTGTTTGACAAAATATTTATGATTAAATTTTGCTTTGATCAACCTATTATTTTTCATTTAATGGTATTTAATATTAATAAATTTATATATTTTAATTATTTTACATTTTGAGCCATATTTGAAATGGTGCGCACCGCATCGTGTTCTATGTGCTATGGCTCCATGGAGAACTTTGCGTCGTGGTGTGCTATTCACCATTGACAAGTATGGGTTGATTGTGATGGACTCAATGAGTTCACTATGACCTTCTTTCTCACGTAGTTTATTGGTGCCTTCTCATGTTCAATAGCTTCAATATCTTACTGTATTTTAATAATTTACCGTTCTATAATTTGATTCTAGAATAGATAAAATGTGGCTTTTGGTGAACTAATAATAGGATAACTTCCCACTTCAATAAATATATATGGTGAAAGCAGAATTTGGAATTTTGGAGTAAAGCACTTTATATGAGTTGTCAGCTTGAAGCTTGATGTCAGTCAAATTGATTCGGCTTCACATCCTCTGTAGATATGCTACCATATGCTCACTGAATCAATTCAGTTTAGAATATACAGCCTTACGTAAAAATTAAAAGTCAAGCTTTGTAAAAATTTGAATTTTTACATTCTTTTAGGTTTTATACCATGATAGCACATTTTTGTCATGGGCAAGGATATGAATGATCATTTCGTAATGTCCTCCACGGTGTTGTCTTCTAGGTAAGCTTTTGATATGCAGTTCTTTAAATTTTCAGTTGTAGGAACACCATCTCCATATAACTATTATAGCCGTGCATTGTCATTCTTTAAACTTTATCCTATAACATAATAGGTGAAAAAATCATATAGGTTGTTAGACCTAGCATGATTGTCTAAAGGCTAATCAGGAGGGGGGAGGGTGAATTGGTATTTTAAAAAAAATTCTTGAATAAAAATCGATTATAAACTTATTTACACAATTTAAGTTTTAACAAAATAAAACTTTTTCAACCACTTAAATAAAAGTGTAGTAAATAAAATTGCAGAAAAAATAAAAAGAACATAGATATTTATAGTGGTTCGGTCCAACAAGACATATGTCTACTCCCTGAAGACTCCTTCAGGTATTGCACTATTACCAAAGTGATTCTCCTTTTGCCCCCATAACAATGCGGAGAATCCTTTACAATTATCCTCTTTTTCACCAATCCCCGGTGCGGCAAAGTACTATCGTCCTTTTACACCCTCCAAGTTTCGGCAGAGTACGTTCATCTTTTTACATCCTCCAAGTGTCGGCAGAGTATAGAGGTGTCAATTCGGGTCAGCGGGTCGAGTTCGGGTCGAACCCAAAACTAACCCGGCACTGTTCGGGTCAACCCGAACCCGACCATTTTTTAAAATGGGTCAGGTTTCCTGTCCCGAACTCGACCCGATTCGGGTCCGGGTCAACCCGACCCGACACGAATGACCCGAATTTGATCTAAAATTGCTAATTTTTGGGTCAAAATCGGGTCAATATTCGATTTTTGAGTCAAAATCGAGTCAAAATCGGGTCAAAAACGGGTCGATCTCGGGTTTTCGGGTCAAATATGAGTTTTCGTGTCACTTTCGGGTCAATTTTGAGTTGCTGGGTCAACCCGAACCCGACCCGATTTTTAAAACGTGTTGATTTGTTCAACCTGAACCCGACCCGATTCGGGTTCGGGTTGACCCGAACCCAGATTTTTCGGGGTCGGGTTCGGGTCGTGTCAAAAATTGACATCCCTAGCAGAGTACTGTCATTCTTTTATACCCTCTATGTGTCGGCAGAGTACCTTCATCCTTTCACATCGTTTGAGTGTCAGCAGTGTATCGTCGTCCTTTCACACTCTCCAAGTGTTGGCAGAGTACCATCATCCTTTTACACCCTCCAAGTGTCTGCAGAGTACCGGATCTTATCCAAAGATCTTCTCTCGAGAACCTAGAAAGATGTAAGGAAGAAAATTGACACACAAATAAAAGAGACTCTTACCTTTGAGTAACCTTGTGAATCCTTCACACTCCACTTGTAAGAACTCTCTCTCAAACACTCTCCCAAATCACCCTTTTACTTGCTCTAAAAAAAATCACTAAGGCCAGACAGTTTTCAATCAGTATCTAAGAACTTTTATATGAAAGACACGAAAAACTATAAAAAAAAACTGAAAATTTCAAGTTTTATCGTCCGCGATCGTACAATATGAACAAAATTTTGTACATACGATCGATAGTACAAAAGTTTTATCATACGAACCTATATGAAATATTTTTATACATGCATATCATACAATACAAAACTATTTCTACCAGTATGAGCCTTTTAGAAAATTTTTCTGTTCGTTGGGTTGAAAAGATACTTCATAATTTTGTACTCTAGACGTCGTCTGTACGAACATGAGATCGTACAATACGAATAGTTCAGAAATTTTTGGTGTTCATTGAGAAGAAGAGAGACCCAATCTTTTTGTACTCTAAACGTCGTATGTACAAAAATGAGATCATACAGTACGAATAATTTAGAAATTTTTGGAGTTCGTCGAGATGAAAGAGACCCTAATCTTTTCGTACGTTGGATGTCGTATGTATGAAGGGACTTCGTATAGGATGATCAGTTCAAAAAAAATTATGATCGTCACGACGAACCAGTACGTATCTATTTTATATATTGGACATCGTCTATATGAATCTGACTTCATATAGTACGAACATGACTTATAAAATTTTCCTCCCATGGTTTGATGAACTACTTTCTGGAGGAACTGCCATAGCAAATCGTCCAGTACGATCAAAAATCGTACAATACGATTAGTTTAAAAAATTTAAGTTCTTATTCTCCCCCAATGTGTGTGTTTACGGTTATCCAATTATAATCATACTCTCTCAAATTAAATAAAAGTGAAAAATATAGACTCCATTTATAATGAACCATAATCTAATCTGACTCGAAGTCTTTAATAGTCTAGAGTATGATTTTTCTAAAATATTAGTACACACGAATAATAAAAATAATATATCCAATATATGTTAGGAGAAATTATAATCAAAACAATAATATTTAAAATCATAAAAAACACACATGATATGAAAACAAAGTTATGAAAACTAAATTACAACAATCTCTCCCTTTGTTGTGATGGTAAAATAATTATTTTTTGAGTTAACATTTAAAACAAAAATTTCTCCTTAGCTCCCCCTAAATGAATGATCAATGTAAATCTAGAGATTTCCATGAAGATCAAAAACCATAAAATAAAAGATACAAAAACATAGACACAAAAATATACAAACACGTACATGAAACATCAAACATATACAAGCACAAAAATAATCAATCAATCAAATAATATTAACACAAATATTAACACAAATCATCAATCAATCAAATAATATTATAACTCTCCCTTTTGAAAACAACCAAAAGGGAAGAATATCTTAAAATGAAAGGCTTCAAAAGATAAACCAAAAGAATTGATCTAGAAAATGGTTTTAAACTAATTACAAATACAAACTCAATTCCATAACACTAAAAATAAAAAAAAATCAAAATTATAAATCAAAGAAAAACTAAGATAAGAAAAGTTAATCAAAGTCATGATTCATACTGGATAAATTAAATAAAGATGATTAGTACAAAAATAATGAAATGAAGACTAGTTAAATTCAAATTCAATATAGAATATAGTTGTTAATTAGATTAATTTGGATTAGAGATTAAATGATAGTGGAAATAACACAATAATGAAAAAATTCAATTGGTGACCTTGCACATCTTTTTAAATATTTGTGGTACATTTTGCGCATCTTTTTTTGGGCTAATTTGGTGTCTCTTTTCACTTTACAAACCATTGCGCACTTTTTTTTACATACATTGGGCAATTTTTTTTATATAACTTTTGAGTCTTTACAAAATCAGTAAGCTAAAAATAAATTTCACTAAAAATAAAAATAAACATATTGAAAATGAAATAAGAAATAATAAGACATCAATCTTACAACAATGATATTCTAATTATGTTTGTCTAAAAGAATATGATATTGATCCCTTATATAAATCCATTTATAATTTAATTTAAATTTTAAAAGATTAGATTTTCATAAGAAAATTAATTTGTAAAGTAAAATAATTTATAACACATTTCAATTTCAATTTCAAAAAAGGTTTTCCTTATTAGGCATACTAATATTTCAAGAAGTAAGACATAAACATTAGTCTCCAAAACATAACTTTTTCTATTGATATCATAAGAATTAAGTATATGCATTTCAACTGATATAAAAAAGAACATTACATAAAATGCACATAACAACATAATAACTTTCATCATCTCATTAAATGAAAATACTCAACTAAAGCAAAAAACAATCACAACAGCAAATACAAAAGCTCAGTAGAAAAATAACAATAAAGTACACCTAAAAATCAAAGGAGCCTGGTCTGGAGGAGGCTAGTTGAACACAGAAAAGTAGCTATTCATCATAGCTACATTCGTGTTCACTGAGTCAAACTTACCTTGGATCTACCCCATATCTTTTTGATGTCTTGCATCATGCTGATCTCAATGAGTCTGAATTTGATCAAATTATTGATCAAAGTGAGTCTCCAAACAATCAAACCTTTGGACCATTTCTTGAAAGTAATTTTGGTTGGATCATGGTGCAGGTGCTGGTGATTTCCCTTCTCCCTTAGAATCGTCACTCGAACTCATCTCCCAAATAGTGATCGAAAGGAAGCATCTATAAAATAGATTGGGAGTTTAGTGAGAGGGTCATGATGGATTAGGTTGTACTTTTTGGGAAGAATGTAGGCAACTAAGTGTTCTAATGCCATATTATTCTTTCTCTTGTGATGAGGAAGCCCAATTTCAGAAATGTTGTACATGTAATCCATGATGAGTTGGGCTTCATCAGATGGCTTTTCAGTCAAAACCAGGTATGTCATAGTAGAAAGGAGAGGAGTCATATTTACACGATCAACAGCCTTAGGAATAATAAACGTTCTTAAGAAATGCTGGATAATATGGGCATTTTGGTTCAAAGTGTAGAAACGAGCTAAATGACTGACTTGGGAAACACCTCTAAGAACTTTATTAATTTCTGACCAGTCAAAATCAGATCTAGAAGTCAAGTTGTGGGCTCGAATCCCCTAGGTTCTTAGATGAATAAAATTTCCTAAGTCTTCCTTAGTTATCTCTACATGTCATTTTTGGACATAGAAGCTTATTCTAGTGTGGTCCTCTCTAATTGTCATGTTGGCTAAGAAATAGTAAAAAGTTTCTTTGAGATATGCATAGATCAAAGTGAGAATAAAGGATAGTTGAGTAGAAACAAATAGAGGCATCACAAAAAAATGAAGATCACCATGGATTAAAAGTCTCGATAGGGTGATCTTACTAATAATATACCTATAATAGGCATCCTTATTTGCTTTGGAAAGAAATTTCTCATCCTCACCAGTCCTAGATGACAAACCCTAAGTGACACGTGGATGTTTTCTTGAGCTAGCCATTCCTAAACTAAGGACATTAGAGGGTTTAGAAATGGATATGAAAGTGAATGAAAATGATTTCAATGACACTTTTTTTAAAAGGAAAACGACCTATCATACAGAATGAAATTTGGTTTGTATGTATGATTTTAAATTCATCCGAACAAAATTATTTTCATACGTATGAATGAAAATGACCAAAAAAGAAACATCTTTTCGTAAAACACTATTTTCAAGGCATCCTTCGTATAGGCTTTTTGACTACATGATTGTATAGACAAACATATGTTCGTCCGGGATGATCAGAATGTTAAATATCATTTTAAAAGCAGTTAGGTTCGTCCCCTACAGACAAAAACAAATTCGTCTGGGACGATCGACAATAAATAACTGAACCAAACTAGTAAACCATCCTTAAGTGTACAGATAAAACTGTGCAAATCATACTGGACAATGATGTCATTGTATAATATAAAAACTATGAAAAATCCAAGTTTCACGTGCTCAACTCCTAAATCTATCAAGTATATGCTACAAAATTTGTACATAATTAATATATATTTGTACAGTATGAATATAACACAAAAATAATACATGAAAATCAGACAAACTTCTCAAAATCAAATGACATATTTTCAGTTTTAACATACAAAATAAAAATAAAACAAAAAACAAAATAAGAACTACAAATACACACAAATAATAAAACAAGCAATAAAAAATAAACTAAGATAGACACAAAAATAAAAATATATCAAGTTTACAGAACATTGAATTTAAGCATTTATATCTATCACACATAACCTTATCTTTAAGATGCTAAATGTGTCAAAGGCTAGTGATTTTGTAAAAATACTTGCAAGTTGATTTTCAGTAAACACATGATTCAATTCAATTTCTCTGTTGGCTACATGACCTCTAAAGAAGTGATGCCGTATGTCAATATGCTTGGTTCTAAAATGTTAAATATAATTCTTTGAAATATAAATGGCATTAATATTATCACAAAAAATTGGAATTATGCCAATAGAAAATCCTAAGTCAATCAACTATTATTTCAACCAAAGAATTTGTGCCACATAACTTTCTAAGGTAATATATTCTGCTTCAACAGTGGATAGGACTACTAAATTTTATTTTCTACTGGACTAAAAAACTAAAGAGTTTCATATAAATTGATAAGTTCCATATATAAATTTCCAATCAACTCTACAACCTGCAAAATTTGAATCATAATATCCAATAATTTTAAATGAGGAGTTGTACTTAAGATACCAAATCCCTAAGTTCTAAGCTCCCAAAAGATATCTCAAAATTCTTTTTACTGCTGTCAAATGTGATTCTTTTGGATCAGATTAAAATCTAGCACATAAACAAACACTTAACATAGTATCTAGTCTATTAGAAGTCAAGTAAAGTAATGATCCAATAATTCCTCTAATTTTTTTTATTAACAGATTTTCCCTTTGGGTCCTTATCCAATTGAACTGAGTAACTCATTGGTGTAATTACTGGTTTAGCATTGTCCATTTCATATTTCTTGATGATATTCTTAATATACTTCGACTGACTAAGAAAAATCCCTTCCTCATTTTGCTTAATGCTAAATCCTAAAAAATAACTCAAATCTCCCATTAAGCTCATTTCGAGTTCATTACTCATTATTTTTGAAAAATCATCACAAAGATTTTTAATCGTGGATACAAAAATGATGTCATCAACTTATATTTATATAATGAGTATTTCATCTCTTATTTTCTTCAAAAAGAGAGTGGTGTCAACACTTCTTTTCACAAAAGATCTCTAATAGAAAAGTACTTAATCTTTCATATCAAGCCCTAGGTGTCTATTTCAGTCAATACAATTCCTTTTTTAATTTAAACACATGATTAGAGAATTTAGAGTTTTTAAAACTTGGAGGTTGCTCAACATAAACATCCTCTTTTATCACCCCATTCAAAAAGGCATTTTTGACATCCATTTGATATAATTTAATTCCTTTAAAATAGGCGAAGGCTAACAAAACCCTAATTCCTTCAAGTCTCATTATAGGGGTAAAAGTCTATTCAAAATTAATCTCTTCTATTTGATTATATTCCTTACTAACTAATCTAGCCTTATTTTTTATCACAACTCCTAAAACATTCATTTTATTTTTTAACACCACTTAGTTCCAACTATGCTTTGATCTTTTAGCTTTTTAATCAATTATCAAATATTATTCATTACAAATTGATTCACCTCTTCTTACATAGTCAAAATCCAAAATTTATTTGATAGTGCTTGATTAACATTTATGTGTTCAATCATTGATATAAAGGCAGAATGGTTCATCTCTTTCCTAAGTCCATGTCTAGTCCTAACACCCTCACTTAATTATCCTAAAATCAATTTCTTATAGTGATTTTTAGAAACTTTGCACTCTCTAGGCAAAGGATTTTCTTTTTCCTCATTTTATTCTAAATTTATCTTTTCAATTCCTTAAGAGTTATTCTCAATATGATCATCTTTCAAACTTAGTTTTTCCAAAATACTAGATTCATCAAACACAACATATGTGATCTCCTGAACTATCAAAGTTCTTTTGTTAAAAACTATATATGATTTTTTAACACTAGAGTATCCAAAAAAAATTCTTTCATCAGATTTTGGATCAAATTTTTCTAAAGTAGATTTTTTATTATTATAAATGAACACCTTACATAAAAAAAATATGCAAATATGATAAATTTGGTGTTCTACCCTTAAGAAGCTCATAGGATTTTTTATTTAATTTTGATTTAATTTTCACCATATTCAAAACATAATAAGCTATATTTATCGCTTCATCCAAAAAAATATTTTGGAAGTGAATATTCTACTAACTTGGCTCTAGAGGCTTCAATTAATGTTCTATTTTTTTTCTTTCGACTATCCCATTCTACTGAGGGGTCTTATGTGCTAAATAGTTATGATCAATTCCTTTCTCTTCATAAAACTCTACAAATTTTTCATTTTCAAATTCACCTCCATGATCACTTTGAATTATTAAAATCTTGCATCCTAATTTTCTCTAAATCCAAGTAAAAAAAATTTAAATTTTTCAAATGATTCACTCTTATGAAATAAAAACTTTATCCAAGTGAATCTTAAAAAATCATCAACAATCATAAATTCATAAACCTTACCTCCTAGACTTATAGTACTAACCGGTCCAAAAATATCCATATAAATAATTTTTAATGATTTGTTAGTTCTAAGATCCTTAATGGAATGAAAGGATGACTTCACCTATTTTCCTCGTTGACATGCATCACACAAGTGATCCTTAATAAAGTCACATTTTGGTATTCCTCTAACTAGTTATTTTTGTATAATTTTTCTAAGATTTTTCATGCTAGTATGATAAAGTCTCTTATGTCATAATCATGATTCATCAGAAATTATTTTTAAATAAAAAGTATTAGAAGATTTAAAATAATTCAAATCTAGCTTATAGATATTATTTACCCTAGTTCCATGCAGTACATCATCTTCATTTTGGCTTAATATGCAGCTAGTGAAAAAAAAATTATACTATAGCCCTTATCACATAGTTGGCTTATACTTAAAAGATTATGCTTTAATTCTTCTATAAGTAAAACATTCTTAATAAAAAAATTGTTTAAATTTCTAATCATACATGTGCTTACCACTCTCCTAGTGGTATTATCTCCTAGTGTAACCTTGCCTCCATTCTTGACTTCTAGTGATAATTGTGTAGTGTCTCCAGTCATATGATTTGAATATCTACTGTCCATGTACCAAATTCTCTCATGAGATCTTATATTAGAGCGATTCTAGAAAATGATCAAATATTAGTCTTGAGAACCCAAATAAGTTTGGGTTCTCCTCTTGGCAAAATTAAACTAGATGCATGTATGATATGACTTATTTTATGCATCTTAGGTGTCCATATTAAATGAGTTTTACTATAAATAGTACAAGTGTGTGAAATATGTTTAATCATTCCACACAAAAAAACACTTAACTCTAGGAAAAGGATTTTTCAATCTTCGATAATAAAACTATCTCATCCTAGGTTTTAAGATTGTTTATTTCAAAATAGAATCATAAAAATCTTCAAGTTTAGGGGGCATCCTATTCTCCTCAAGAGCTTTCACTTTCACTCTTAAATATGAATTTGCATTATTCAAAATTAAATTATCAAACCTCAATTTATATTCTTTATTATCAGATTCATCCTTAAAATCTTAAATTCTTTTTCAAGTTTAGTGTAGGATAATTTTAATAATTCATTTTGTTTGTTTGAATCATTAAATTTATCTAATAAACTTATGTAGTTATTATCAATCTATGCGTGATCTTTGCTAAGGATTCATGCTCTTTTTATAATTCTAAGAAATCTAAATTTAACTTAACATGCATTTTCTTAAATTTTCTATATGATGTATGAATCTTTTTAGAAATATCAAATAACACTTCATAAGTTAAATCACATACCTCTTCTTGATCTGATTAATCAAGTTTATTGACCATTAAGCATAAGTTGGTGACTTCTTCTTCCACTTCTATTTTTGAAGAATCTGAAGCTGAGTCCACCCAAAAAGTTCTTTACAATCTCTTCTTACCCTTTATCATATTTATTCTCTCCTCCACCTTCTCATTTCTAGGAGTAGCTTTAAGATTAGGGAAGTCTAAATTGATATGTTCAGGTTTCCTGTATTTATAGCAAATAACATCGTTAGAAAGCTTAACATTTTTATGAAACTTATCTTTATTCCATTATTGACATCTCATTTACTTCCTTTTAAGAAAACTCCTGAATTACTTATTATCAAGGTAATGTAATTCTCATCCTCGGGCTATGACTGATCAGTCTCTGAGTCATCAACTTTCAAAACTATATTCTTCTCCTTTTAGTTCTCACCTATATCAATTTGTCCTCAAGTCACTCCTTGTTATAAGCAATTAGTGATCCAAGAAAATTATCAATATAATACATATTTAAATCTTTAGACTATGTAATAGAAATTATTTTACCATTATAAGTAGTAGACAAACAACGAAGTATTTTATTTACTTTCTCAGTATTCGTTAGTTTCCTACCTAATGCATGTAAGGAAGTGACTATTTGAGTAAAACATATACACATTTTTGATATAGATTCATTTGGTTTTATGCGAAATAGTTCATAATCATGTAATAAAATATTTAATCTAGATTATTTCACTTTATTAGTCCCTTCATATGTGATACAAAGTCTATCCCAAATTTTTTTTCCACTTCTATAACTAGAAACATGCATGTAGTCTTCAGATTTAAGAGCACAAAAAAAACTATTCAAACATTTTATGTTTAACTGTGCTAAGTCTCATTCATCTATAGTCCAGTCAGTAAAGAGTGTTTCAATTCTAATTCCATCTATAAATCTAGTTGGCCTAGTATATCCATCATGAATAAAAATTCATATGCGATAGTCAAGCGATTGAAGAAAATTATACATTCGTATTTTCTAAAAATTAAAAGGGATGTTATCAAATAATAGCGGTCTAGTGATCGAATACACTTCATGTGTGTTATGGTTTCTAAAATTAGCCATAATCATTTTTCAAAAAGTAATCTAAATTTAAAAATTTGAAATAAGCTATGATACCACTTAAAAATATCGTATAAGCTGTTAGAACTGACATAATTGTCCCAAGGCTAACCAAGGGAGGGGGGTGAATTGGTATTTTAAAATTTTTCTCTTAAATAAAAATCGATTATAAACTTATTTGCACAATTTAAGTTTTAACAAAATAAAACTTTTTTAACCACTTAAATAAAAGTGCAGTAAATAAAATTGTAGAAAAAATAAAAAGAACATATAGATTTATAGTGGTTCAGCCCAATAAGACCTGTATACAATCCCTGATGACTCCTTCAAGTATTGCACTATTATTAAAGTGACTCTCATTTTGCCCCCACAGTAAGGCGGAGAAGCCTTTACAATTATCCTATTTTGCACCAATCCTCGATGTGGCAGAGTACCATCATCTTTTTACACCCTCCAAGTGTTGGTAGAGTATCGTCATCCTTTCACACCCTCCAAGTGTCGGCAGAGTACTGTCATCCTTTTACACCCTCTAAGTGTCGATAGATCACCTTCATCCTTTCATAACCTCCAAGTGGCGGTAGAGTATCATCGTCCTTTCACACTCTCCAAGTGTTGGTAGAGTATCATCATCCTTTTACGCCCTCTAAGTGTTGGCAGAGTACCAGATATTATCCGAAGATCTTCTCTCGAGCAACTAGAAAGAGGTAAGGAAAAGAATTGACACATAAATAAAAGAGAATTTTTTCTTTCAGTAACATTGTGAATCTTTCACACTCTACTTGTAAGAACTCTCTCTCAAACACTCTCCCAAATCACCCTTTCACTCACTCTCAAAGAAATTTTCAATCAGTTTATAAGGACTTTTTATATGAAAGACATAAAAAACTATCTAGAAAACTAAAAATTTCAAGTTTTATCGTCCGTGGTCATACGGTACGATTGACCTTTGTATGTACGAATAGTACAAAAGTTTTCTCATATGAACCTATATGAAATATTTTCTTACATACATATCATATAGTACGAAATATTTTATTAAGTACGAACTATTTAGAAAAATTTTCCTGTTCGTTGTGACAAAAAGATACTCCACAATTTCGTACTCTGAACATCATCTGCACGAACATGAGATTGTACAGTACGAACAGTTCAAAAATTTTTTGTGTTCGTTATTATGAAAAGAGACCCAATCTTTTCGTACTCTGGACGTCATATATATGAACATGAGATCGTGAAGTATGAACAATTCAAAAATTTTTGGTCTTCATCGGGATGAAAAGAAATCCTAATCTTTTTGTACTATAGATGTCATTTGTACGAAGAGGACTTTGTATAGGGCGATCAGTTCAAAAAAAATTTGATGATCATCGGGACGAACTTGTACATATCTATTTCGTACACTGGATGCCATCTGTACGAATCTGACTTCGTATAGTACGAACATGACTTAGAAAATTTTCCTCCCATGGTTCGATGAACTACTTTTCTTAGGAACTGCCTGAGCAAATTTTCCTGCATGATCAAAAATCATACAGTACAATTAGTTTAAAAAATTCAAGTTTTTATTCTCCCCTAGTGTGTGTGTATGCATGGTTACCCAATTATAATCACACTCTCTCAGACTCAATAAAAGTGAAAAATACATACTCAATTTAGAATGAATCCTACTCTAATCTGATTTGAAGTCCTCAACAGTCTGTAATATGATTTCCTTAAAATATTAGTACACACAAATAACAAAAAATAATATATTTAATATATGTCAAGATAAAAAGTAATCAAAATAATAAAATTTGGAATTATTAAAAACACACATAATATGAAAACATAGTTATGAAAACTAAATTGCAACAATCTCCCCCTAAATGAATGACCAATGTAAATCTAGGGATTTCCATGAAGATCAAAAACTATAAAAACAAAAGACATAAAAACATAGACACAAAAACATACAAACACGTACATGAAATATCAAACATATACAAGCACATAAATAATCAATCAATCAAATAATATTAACACAAATCATCAATCAATTAAACAATATTATAACTTCCCCTTTGACAACAACTAAAAGGGATTCTCAAAATATTTTCCTCTACTGATTACATTAAGTCAATCTAGCTCCATATTGGTGCATGTTTGATTTGTTAACAATTTATTTAGCTATTAATTGATTTGAAATTATCTTTTTTAGCAGATCTCAAAATATTTTTGCATGGATTTGCATGAAACGTGTTGACATGCTAACACTCTAATAACAAACAAATATAGCATTTGGTAGCATCTTCTTTCATAAACGTTATCTTAACTTTTTTTTTTTCAAACATACAAACTGTTATGTTCTTTTTCCCTGTTACTCCATATTTAGGTAGTTGGTAGTATGCTAGCTAATTTTCCTGTGTAAAATTTTTCATTACCAAACATAAAATTGGGATCTTGAACCTCCTTAGCTGATTCCAATGGGGGATTTACATACATATCACTTTATATTATTCTATTTACATATCTATCACCTAAAACTTTAAAATTACATACATACCATCAAATTTTAGGTAATATTAATATTACATACATGCCACTAAATTTTAGGTAATATTAAAGTTTTAGGTGTTAGATATGTAAATATTGTAGTATATATTAGTATATATGTAAATCCCTCTCCAATATATGAAATATGCACACATATATGATGATACTGGGACACTAACCATGTTATACATAGAACATGTACTAATATTTTGTATAGATTTGCATAATAACAGAAAATACCTTACAATTTTATTTAAAATTAGTCATAAAAGAAATATTTTACCACTACATGAAGCATAACAATTAAGGTGCATAAAGGAGATAGAGATAGGCTTTATTTAAGATGGTTGCAGCAATTTGTTATTTTAATTGTTAAATTATTATAAGAAAAATAGAGTTTGTAATCACTACAGGAAAACAGCTTATTTCCGGCGGAACTAAATTCGTGCCAATTTTCGGCGGATTTTCCGGCGGAGTTCTGATGAAAATTTTTTAGTAAATTTCCGACATAATTTTTGATTGGTTTACCGACAAATTTTTTTCGGAGGAATTTCCGGCGGAATTTCCGACGGATTTCTGACGGAAATTAAAAAAAATAGTTATATTTTTATAACTTATTGTCAAACTAAATTATTTAAATTAAATATTTTTTATTTTAAAATATAACTTAAATTATTGAATTTACTAACTTAAATTATTGAATTTAATAACTTAAATTATAATAAATAAATTATAATTTAATTAGTCAATAAAAAAATAAATGATTTAAATTTATAATAAAATCTTAAAATTATTTATCTTTTAAAAAAAATTCACTTTTAAAATAATTATTACTTTTAATATGATTAAGTAATATGTTAAATACAAAAAAAGTAACTAGTTTCACATGTTTTGGTTTATAGGAAAGATGGTAAGCGTGGTCCCGTGGAGAGTTGGAGGAGGCGGGGTGGTCGGGGTTCGAAACTAGCCGAAAAATTCGGCGCGGGCGGGCTGGGAGCTACTCGGGCGTGCTGTGCTGGGGCGCCTGGGCTACGGAAGCCGGCAAGGCTGCTGGGTCATATTTTGCGCCGGAAATCTTTTTCCGACGCACGTAGAACCGGCGAAAATATTTCCACCGGAAATGCAATTTTATGACGGATTTTTTGTCATTTTCCGACGAAAACGTCCGCCGGAAAATGACGTTTTTCCTGTAGTGAATGCTACCATGAGTATTATAAACTTTTCTCTCCAGAAAAAGTTGAACATAAGATTTCTTATTGCTATTATATTCTAGTATATTTGGTTTTAAAAAATTATTTTTCTGCACAAAATTTCTAAATGCAGCATAAAATTTGTTGTGAAAATTAAGAGCGAAGCCCCAATTTCATTGAAGGTAAAAACTAGTCACATGTGTTGAAAAGAAAGTAAAAGAGCAAAATTTAGGGGCAAAAATCCCAAAGAAAACCAAAAACGACACACCAAAAGGTGCTAAAATTATACATGTCAAAATGAAATAAAAGGAAGATCAAAGAACAATAAAGGCTCAGGAAATTCGAATTGCATTCATCGAGCAGCGCACAACCCCCGATTGCTGTAACTACCATCAAATGAAGAATTAGTTGCAGGGAACCACCATCCTGAGGGATAAATAATGCAATCGATCATCATAGCCCCCAAAAGCATCAACGAATAGAAGAAGCGTGCACCAGCCAAAATAAGAAATTCTTCCATAAGAGATCACTGCAATAATAAGCCAAAATTGATGAGAAAACTAGATCTCCAAAATCCTTGAAGAGCCATCTGCCACCACAAAACACGAAGACCAGCCTTCAAAAATTGAACCAAAAGGAAAAAGAGCGTAGAGCACTGAATAACAAACAACAGAGCATATAGAGGCAACACCCCTTTATAAGAGATCCAGAAGTTGATACCCATCCTTCCATTTACAAATTTTAAAAAAAATAGCTTTTTTAATCTTAAGGCAAACAAAGAGCTACTTGAGGCAGAGTTAGCAAATCTCCTCTCATTCCATTCTCTCCAAATAAATTAAATATATAGTGCAACATATGATGAGGCAATAAAGCTTTTTTACCAACAAGGGAATAATGGGATGATCATTAACCCAATCTAAAAGCTGCATCAAGTTTGGTCTAAGAAGTAAAGGGGAAGAGCCCGAGATCAAGGTGGAGAGAATGAAATGTGTATAATTGTAATAAAAAACTAAGTGAGTAGCACTCTCAGTATAGTTATGGCACAAGAACAAGATAAGTCCACCAAAATGCTATGTTTATGAAGTTTTTTTGCCATTTTAATCCCTCCTACCAGCACAAGCCAATCAAAGACCGAATATCTCAATACATGGTGCTTATGCCAAATAAAGGTAGCCCAATTACAGGAAGGCATTGAAATGTTTATAAAATTCTTTTATAAAATCTCTGAATTTAGCATTGTCCAAAGACCCCCCAATGCAAATAGCCAACATTAACATCATGAATATGAACCCTCGGTATGACTTCAGAGACAACTTGTGGAAGAGAGTTAGGAAGTCTCCAACAGCCCCCAACAATAAAATTGCTAACATATGTATTGTAGTTCTAGACCTGTGAGAGAGGTGCAGTAGCAGGAATGTGAAGAAGCCTTTTCATTGCACTAGTAATCACAAAAAATGAAAAGGGAGAGGATAGAGTAACTTTGTAGGTGAAACAAGGTTTAGCTATAGCTGCAGTGCTACAAATAGATTTCCAGAAGATAGTGGCATGAGGGAGCCGATTTCCAAGAGGAAGATATATGAATAAGAGCCAAGAAGCTAAAAGAGATTTGGATTTATAGATTCTGAGGATAAGAGAGCAGTTAAAAATTAAAGAGCAGGTATGGACGGCAGCCCAATACCTCCAGCCTATTTAAGTTTAAAAACTTTTTCCCATGCAACCAAATGTAATTTTCTTGAGGCTACAACATCTCCAAGAAAAAAAATTTAAAAGCAAGTTTCCTAAAATACTTGATAATTGATTTAGGTAAAATTAAACCCCTTGTCCAGTTTGCAATGGAATTAAGTATATTGAATTTGAGGAATTGTAGTCGTCCTGCAAAAGATAGGATGTTTGCATTCCAACCCAAGAGCTTCCTAGTGATGGTTTCCATGAGAGGTAAGAAGCCATAAAGTTTGAGTCTCTTAAAGGAGTTGGGAATCCCAAGATAGATAATCTGCTTCCTAGGATCCGGGAGAGAGAGGGCTCTACATATGCCATCAGCATTTTGGGTATTATTATGGAGAATGATAGAACTCTTATTAAAGTTAACATGAAGGCCAGAAGAAGATGCAAAGGTGTTAAGGAGGAATTTTTATTGCCTCCTCCCACCTGACGCATCTCTACGTTCGGTATGCCTTCATAACGCGACATCTGGCAGCAACTTTACCCGAAACCCGACCCGGCGATGATTGGGTATATGGC
>NW_021318647.1:384878-385419 GCF_001605985.2 Dendrobium catenatum
TCATACGCTTCGATATACTTCATCTTCTCCAACCGGCGCTTCTGCTTCTTCCATTTCTGCGAAGTTTCAAGCTCTGCATATTTTCTTTTACGATGCCTCAGGTTAGTTACTTCTTCAATATATATATGGTAGGGTTTACGAAGCGTATCCGAGTAGTATACCGAGCGGACCGCTCGGTATAGCTCGGTATCGATCTGTTCCATGCTAGGTACTGCTCCGTGCTGAAGCGTATCCTAGTATACCGAGCGGTACTGCTCGGTATTGCTCGGTATAGCTCGGTATAGATGTGTTCCAAGCATAACTACTATGCTCGGTACTGCTCCGTGCTGCTCGGTAGGTACTGCTCGGTACAACTCGGTATTGAGCAGTATCGAGCAGAATTAGTAATAATTATGCTCGGTATTGCTCGGTGCTGCTCGGTATTGATCTGTACCGAGTAATGTTGCTAAATGTTATGCTTTTAACTGCTCGGTACTGCTCGGTATTGATCTGTACCGAGCAAAGTTGCTAATTTTTTAGCGTTGTACTGTTTGGTACTGTT
>NW_021318647.1:385801-397055 GCF_001605985.2 Dendrobium catenatum
CGTAGTGGGATAAAAGCTTGATGTTGTTGTTGTTGTTATTGTTGCATTGATTCAATAATCATATAGATACAACTGCTATGATTTGATTGGTAACATGCATATTGTTTCTTTATCGTGCTTTGAATTCAGTTGTAGGTTTTGATAACCTGCTGGCCTTTTTAAGCTCATTATATGTGGTTAAATGATTTCATGTCATTGCAGGGGAGCAGGAGTGTGAGACAGGTCTAAATTCTTCAAGTTCTATTTCTTTTTATTATAGTCATGAATAGTGTCTATAATTTTTTGAAATGAATATAGATGTGTACATAGATGATTTATAGTATAAAATCTATTTTGTTATTTATTACTGATAGATGATATAAAATAGTTCTGATAATTATTTATTTAAAGAATAAATTAATATTTTTTTCAATTTAGATTCTAAGGCATCACACAGCACATGACGCAAGGCACAAATGGTGCACAATATTTTGTTAACATGTTATAAACTTAAAATTATAAATTATAAATAATTTTTTTAAAGGTTTATATATTATTATCATAATTAATTATAATTTAGTTAAACATTAAATTAATAAAATACAAAAAAATTAAAGGATTTAACTTTTTTATAGGATTTAAATCTATCATTTTTGTTATTTAGAAGAATTTAGACTAAATTATGCTTAAATTATACTCAAATCTATTGATGTAAGTTTATGTATGATTTAAAATTATTATGTATTGTTTGACAAAATATTTATGATTAAATTTTGCTTTGATCAACCTATTATTTTTCATTTAATGGTATTTAATATTAATAAATTTATATATTTTAATTATTTTACATTTTGAGCCATATTTGAAATGGTGCGCACCGCATCGTGTTCTATGTGCCATGGCTCCATGGAGAACTTTGTGTCGTGGTGTACTATTCACCATTGACAAGTATGGGTTGATTGTGATGGACTCAATGAGTTCACTATGACCTTCTTTCTCACGTAGTTTATTGGTGCCTTCTCATGTTCAATAGCTTCAATATCTTACTGTATTTTAATAATTTACCGTTCTATAATTTGATTCTAGAATAGATAAAATGTGGCTTTTGGTGAACTAATAATAGGATAACTTCCCACTTCAATAAATATATATGGTGAAAGCAGAATTTGGAATTGTGGAGTAAAGCACTTTATATGAGTTGTCAGCTTGAAGCTTGATGTCAGTCAAATTGATTCGGCTTCACATCCTCTGTAGATATGCTAACATATGCTCACTGAATCAATTCAGTTTAGAATATATAGCCTTACGTAAAAATTAAAAGTCAAGCTTTGTAAAAATTTGAATTTTTACATTCTTTTAGGTTTTATACCATGATAGCACATTTTTGTCATGGGCAAGGATATGAATGATCATTTCGTAATGTCCTCCACTGTGTTGTCTTCTAGGTAAGCTTTTGATATGCAGTTCTTTAAATTTTCAGTTGTTGGAACACCATCTCCATATAACTATTATAGCCGTGCAATGTCA
The DNA here is from genome assembly GCF_001605985.2 of Dendrobium catenatum. Taxonomy (NCBI): domain Eukaryota; kingdom Viridiplantae; phylum Streptophyta; class Magnoliopsida; order Asparagales; family Orchidaceae; genus Dendrobium; species Dendrobium catenatum. The sequence goes on from NW_021318647.1 coordinate 387,308, forward strand.
TTCTTTATACTTTATCCTATAACATAATAGGTGAAAAAATCATATAGGTTATTAGTGAGAAGAGAATTCAAGAAGGGAGAAAGAAGAGGGACGCGTAGAGTAAAACAGGAAATGTGAATTGTATTCAATGATGATTTGTACAGTTACATGTTGTATATATAAGAGATACAATGGCAAGTGTGTAAATTAGAGCAAGACTGAATTCTAAAACTCGTTATTTACTAACATCCTCCCGCAAATTAAGCATTCGGTGGGCGGATGCTTAATTTGTTGCGTAGTTCGGTAAACTGAGAAATGGAAAAAGGTTTAGTCAGTATGTCGGCGAACTGATCGTTGGAGGAGATGTGGACGAGCTGAATGGCATTAGAGTTGATGTCCTGTCGTATGAAGTGATAATCGATCTCAATATATTTTGTCCGAGCGTGAAATACCGGATTTTTAGCAATGGCTATGGCCGAGGTGTTGTCACAGTGAATGGTTGTAGGTGATAGTTGTGGAATACTCAGTTCCTCGGCGAGGCGGCAGAGCCATATGACTTCGGATAGAGCTGCGGAGAGGGCACGGTATTCCACCTCGGTGGATGACTTGGCGACTGTAACTTGCTTCTTGACGGTCCAGGAGATCAGATTGGGACCCAGGAAGGAGCAGTAGCCAGAGATCGACTTCCGGTCAGACGTATCAGAAGCCCAATCGGCATCGGTGTAGGTACGTAATTCAAGTGAGCCGGTGGTGATAGGCAACCCGTATGTAAGTGTGCCTTTGATGTAGCGTAGTAACCGCTTGAGAGCTTTGAAGTCTTGATCTGTTGGGTGTTGCATATGTTGGCAGACGACGTTGGTGGCAAAAGCAATGTCTGGTCTTGTGATGGAAAGGTACTGTAAGGATCCGGCAAGCTTGTGATAGAGGGTTGGATCATGAAATGGTGGACTCGCCGTAAGCTCTTGTTTGGACATGATTGCAATCAGAGTGGGTGCAGGTTTGCAATCATCGTATCCTGCATCGTGAAGAATCTTCGTAGCGTAGAGTTGTTGAGTTAGAAAGTAACCAGTTGTGGATTAAAGTACCTATATTCCCAAGAAGAGTGATATTTGTCCGAGCTGTTTGAGGGCAAACTGTGCCTGAAGCTGACCGAGTAGTTGCTTAATTGATCGAGGTGTCGTCGTTTCCTATAACAAGAAAATCATCAACATAAACATAAATTAGGAAGTATATTTGAGTTTGATCTTTTTGAAAGATTAAGAGAGAAGGATCGGAATGACTGAACCCGAATCCGTGAGCCTGAAGAAACGTTGTCATCTTGTTGAACCATTGCCGGGGGCTTGTTTAAGCCCGTAGAGTGACTTATGCAGTTTACATACTGCATCGGGATTATTGGTGTCGGCAAACCCGGGCGGTTGCCGCATGTAGATGTCGTCGTGGAGATCCCCGTGAAGAAATGCGTTGGACACGTCTAGCTGATACATTGGCCATTGACAGTTGAGAGCGATGGTAAGAAAGAGACGTATCATTGGCATTTTTGTGACTAGGCTGAAAGTTTCAGTGTAGTTGATTCCATATTGTTGATTGTAGCCAAGTGCGACGAGACGAGCTTTGTTCTGATCAATCTGTCCGTTGGTTAGAAGCTTCGTCTTGAATGTCCACTTACATCCAAGAATTGGTTTGTTTGCCGGTTTGGGAACTAGTTGGTGGGAAAAATTGTGTCACCACGTAGATTTTGATTTTCTCCTATTTTGTAATTGAATACTGCATTGAGAATAAAGTACAGTCTCGAGAGGCCGACACAATATTCTAAAATGGATTCAATATCAAAATAGGGTTTTAAAAATTAATATTTCTATAATCAAACATAGTTCAAAGAATAATATATCATCTTAAAAGTAAACATGAAATTCTATAGAACATGTTTAAAAATAGTAATACATTTTTTAAAAAAAGTTTATTCATTCTATATAGCAAGAAGAATATTATTCTATTCTAGACTACGAGAACCTAGGTGCTAGAATAAATTCCAGGGAATTTGACCTCGAATAAAGAGGTCAACACTAGTGACCATGTATTTTGTTTTGTGAGAGCCATGAACTCATCTTGCATAGCTTGTTTCCAGTGGCCAATTTTGTAAGCCTGATTGTACGTGGAGGGAGTCACGCCCGGCGATGATTTTTCCAGAAGAGTGAAAATCTGCTTGGGTTTGGTGATTCCTGCCTTGAGTCGGGTTTGCATGTGATGGGTTTGGGTGTTCGGTTTTATGAGAGGACGAGCCTGAGGTGAGGGAATAGGAGAGTTGTTAGGTGGGGAGGTTGGGATGGTTGCGTTTTGTGGTGTGTTTTGAGTCTGAGTCGTGGAGTTGGTCTGTGTAGATGCTGCGGAGATGGATAGAGTGGATGTGGGTGGTAGTAAAAGAGGTGAGATGACGGTTGGCTTGGGTTGGGCGAGATTAGTGTCGGTCGATATACTAGTCTTGCAAGGGAACGTGTTTTCGTAGAAGACAATGTGTCGAGATCGAGATATAGGTACGATCTTTCTTGATGTCATAGCATTTATACCCTTTGTGAATGGGTGAGTAGCCAAGGAATACACATTCGATGGATCTTGGTGATAGTTTGTTTGGTGCGTATGGCTTGAGCCACGGGAAGCAGAGGCAGTCGAAAGTTTGAAGATGAGAGTAAGCCGGCGGTTTTCCCTGTAGACATTGCGAAGGAATTTTAAGATTTATTGCTTTGGACGGTAGGAGATTTACCAGGTAGTGAGCTGTTGATAAGGCGTCCGCCCAGAATTTGTGCGGAATGTTGGACGCGTGAAGGAGTGCCCTGGTAAGTTCGATGAGGTGGCGATGTTTTCGTTCCGCTACTCCGTTCTGTTCCGGTGTGTGGGGGCAGGAGAGCTATTATTGTATGCCGTTTTCTTGGAGAAAGTTTTTGAACAATGTGCTCGTAAATTCTCCGCCACCGTCGGATCGTAGAATATGCGGAGTTCTATTGTACTGGTTTTTGATTAGAGAGAAAAACGATTTAAATTTATTGAGGGCCTCTTGCTTAGTGTGCATGAGGTATAGCCATGAGTGACGAGTGTGATCATCAATGAAAATAATGTAGTAACGGTGACCTTCGGTACACGGTTGCGGTGCGGGGCCCGAGACGTCAGTGTGAATGAGTTCAAAGGGATGACTCATAGTAGATTCATTTTTATTAAAAACTTGTTTGTGGCTCTTGGCCAGATTACAAGAAATACAAGAAAATGAATGTGATACATTTTGAATTTCAGAAAATTGTTTTGCAAGAACTGAGAGAACAGAGGAGCTCGGATGTCCGAGGCGAGCGTGCCAGAGGTGATTCGTCGATGTAGTAGCGGCGAGGGCGGTGTGCGATGCTTCCGGTGGCTTGTGGAGTATGTATAAACCATTAAGAAGACGCCCATGAAGAAGTGGACGGCGGTCCTTGAGATCCTTAATAATAAAACCACCGTTAGCGTCAAACGAAATTGAGATAGAATTATCTCTAGTTAGTTTAGATACCGAAAGAAGATTGTGCGTAAGAGCTGGCACTTGAAGGAGATTGTGAAGGAAGAGCTTACGAGAGTTGTCGGGTAGGGGAAGAAGACCTTGCCCTGAGTTGTGTATAGACATCGACGTACCATTCGCAGTTGACTCGGAGTTAGAACCGTTGTATGGCGTGGGGTAGAACAGATTGTTTGCATCCGGAGTGAGATGTGTGGACACACCGGTATCAAGAACCCAATCATGTGTGGTGTTGGTGGACGGAGTGGCAAGGAGAGCACGTTGTTGACGCACGTCGGTCGGAGCATATTTGAAGTTGCATCGGTGTCAGCAGTTGAGCGCTACATGCCCGATTTTGCCGCAGATTTGGCATGTCGAACGGGATGAGCTGGGTACAGTGGAACCCGAAGATTGAGTTGTTGGGGTATCGATCGGGTTCGGACCGTTTTTGTTCTTGAAGAAGCGTTTGTTTGGGCGTCCCTGGGTTTGATTGTTGGTTGACGCGTAAAGAACCGTTGGGGACGTTGTCTGATGTGCGTCCAGCTGTTGTTCTTGTTGTAGGTGAATCTCTTCGTTGCATAGAAGAGAGTTGAAGGTATCTAAATCAATCAGAAGCAGGGAGTTACGTATTGTAGATTTAAACGAGTTGAAGGTCGGAGGAAGGCCGTTTAATATGTGGAGCATGACGTCTTCCGGTTCGATCTTGGTTCCTAACGCCGAAATGCTATCAATGATTGATTTAATATGGTTTAGATATTGATGTAGAGATTGATCTTTCATTGTGCTCCGGTATAGTTCGTTCTTGAGTTGCATGACTCGGGAACGACTAGTCGGTTGAAGACGCCGTTCAAGAACGGTCCAGGCTTCATTGGTTGTGACGGAGGTGATGATGTAGGGTAGTATGGATTGTGAGATGGTGGAGAATAAGGCTGAGAGAAGATTACTGTCGACTGTTCTCCAGCGAACGTAGGCATCGGAAGTGGTGTCTTCGGGAGCCTGGATCATTCCGGTGAGGTGGCCGGAATAGCCATTTGCCGCAAACTGTTGAAGGATTTTCATACGCCAGATGGGGTAATTTTCTGCCGTGAGGGAATGAGGGGCTAGATTCTTGATGTTAGACACAAGAAATTTGAGAGGTTGAGGTATGGTGATGGAATCAGCGGAAATTTCAGTTTGCATGGTGGTGGAGGAGGAGGAAGGAGGTATGGAGTTGGCTGAGTTTTGATCTCCCATGCCAAGCTCTGATACCATGAGAAGAGAATTCAAGAAGGGAGAAAGAAGAGGGGCGCGTAGAGTAAAAAAGGAAATGTGAATTGTATTCAATGATGATTTGTACAGTTACATGTTGTATATATAAGAGATACAATGGCAAGTGTGTAAATTAGAGCAAGACTGAATTCTAAAACTCGTTATTTACTAATAGTTAGACCTAGCATAATTGTCTAAAGGCTAATCAGGAGGGAGGAGGATGAATTGATATTTTAAAAAATTTCTCTTAAATAAAAATCGATTATAAACTTATTTACACAATTTAAGTTTTAACAAAATAAAACTTTTCCAACCACTTAAATAAAAGTGTAGTAAATAAAATTGTAGAAAAAATAAAAAGAACATAGATATTTATAGTTGTTCGGTCCAACAAGACATATGTCCACTCCCTAAACACTCCTTCAGGTATTGCACTATTACCAAAGTGATTCTCACCACTCTCTAAGTCTTATAGAGTCCACTATTAAAATAAACTTCTAGCTATCTTCACCTTCAACAAGAATGGGATTTAAAGAATCAGAAGAGCAGCTGCTCTCCAAGGTGGCTACTAATGGCGGCCATGGAGAGAACTCGTCTTACTTCGATGGTTGGAAGGCACATGACAGAGATCCTTATCACCCAACTCAGAATCCTGAAGGGGTAATCCAAATGGGTCTGGCTGAGAACCTGGTGAGCTACATATATATAGCTAGCATGTATATATAGAAGCTGGTCAGCTCCAATATTCATTATATTTTTTAGCAAATTAATATGTGGTTTGATTCAATAGCTAGGCCATGACTTGATAGAAGAGTGGATAAGGAAGAACCCGGCAGCCTCCATTTGCACGGAGGAGGGTATTTCTCAGTTCAGAGCTGTCGCGAACTTTCAAGACTATCATGGCCTTCCATTCTTTAGACAAGTGAGTGGAGCTTACTTGTATATATAATCTGTTCTCTGCATTACAATTATTTTTTTTAATGGGCTGAAGGAAAGCAAATGGAGTTGGAGGAGCTTTAGTTTAACTGATAAAGAAAGTGAGTAAAATTTCAACTTTGTGTACATGCAGGGAGTAGCCAAGTTAATGGAGAAAGTAAGAGGCGGGCGGGTCAAGTTCGACCCCGACCGAATAGTAATGAGCGGTGGAGCCACAGGTGCTCAAGAGACGCTTGCGTTTTGTCTTGCTGATCCCGGCGATGCTTTTCTCATTCCCGTTCCATATTATCCGGCGTGAGTATATATATGACATAATTTTTTCTCTTATTTAGATATTGTTATTAAAATCAAAAGAATTATATTCTCATTTCCGATGAACATCGAAACTAAACAATGAATTATGCTGTGTGGACGCCGAATGATTCGTTCAGAGCCCAATAAAAGCATGTCACGTTACTTCCTATTCGGTACCGCTGCTCCATATGCTGGGTACTGCTCGGTACCGAGCTCGGTACTTCTTGAGCTCAGTACTGTTCCTTACTGGATGACGTGGCTACATCTGATTCACCTCTGAACAATAAATTATATCAGGCGTCGAGTTTACGCGGAAGAAATTAAAGGTGCTCTCTAACCCATAATGAAGCCTGCGATTGCATAAAGCATTCAAGTTAATTGAGCAACTAGCAATCTCATGTCAGAGTTATCTAAAACAAGAAAACACCACAGCCCCTGAAATCTCTCAATTCTGTCACATCATAAATTGCACGAGTCACCCACCATTCCTTTTCAGATTCGACCGCGACTTCTGCTGGAGAACGCGCGCACGTCTGCTTCCCATTCACTGCCACAGCTCCAACAACTTCAACATCACATCATCCGCTTTAGAAGCCGCTTATCTCAACGCCCAAAAATCAAACATCACAGTCAAAGGCGTTCTGATAACCAACCCTTCCAATCCTCTCGGCACAACAATGGACGAACGTACCATTCGCAGCCTCCTCAGCTTCGCCAACGACAAACGCATCCATCTCATCTGCGACGAAATCTTCAGCGGCACAGTCTTCAAGCCCCCGCACTTCATCAGCCTTTCCGAAATTGTCGAATCCGATCCCGAATGCCACCGCGATCTCGTCCACGTAGTTTACAGCCTCTCAAAAGACCTGGGCCTCCCTGGCTTCCGCGTCGGCGTCATTTACTCTTACAACGATGAGGTCGTGGCTTGCGCGCGCAAAATGTCGAGCTTCGGTCTGGTGTCCTCGCAGACGCAGCATATGCTCGAGTGCATGCTCGCCGATGAGGAGTTCACGAGCAACTACTTGGTTGAGAATTCGAGGAGACTTATGGAGAGGCATGGGATGTTCACGGACGGGCTTCGGCGGGTCGGGATACGGTGTTTGGAAGGGAATGGAGGTTTGTTTTGTTGGATGGATTTGCGGTCGCTTCTTAAGAAGGAGACGCTGGAAGGAGAGCTGGAGCTATGGAGGGTTATTGTGAATGAGGTTAAGCTAAATGTGTCTCCCGGTTCATCATTTCATTGTGCTGAACCAGGTTGGTTTAGGGTTTGTTTCGCTAATATGGATGATGCGACGACGGAGAGGGCGCTGAAGAGGATAAGGTTGTTTGTGAATGGAGAGACTGAGGAGGTGGAGGAGAAGAAGAAGAAGTAAAAGCAAAACAGAAATAAAAGTTATAAGTTATTTTAGTAAGTATGATACGTATCAATCAAAATATACCGTACACTCATATTATAAAAACTCAGCAAATAAGAATATATAAATTTTAAGAAAAGATTTATCCTGCAAATGAATTTTAATAGTAATAGAAAAAAAAAAAACTTTTAATTGAATAAGTAGCGCCTGACAGATACCCATGAAGCACGAGAAATAATTAAGGCTTCCTTTGGAAAAGATTTTTGTATTGTTTCTTAAAATAATTTTTTAGCATAAAGTTTTTATTTTTTATAATAATTTTTTTTTTTAAGAAACAATAAGGTAATCGTCTCAAACAAAACCTAAAGTTATATTTGGGACGGCTTTTTAAATTTAGATTTCACTTGGAAGGCTTAATTTCCTACTGCTTTCTAAATCAATTTTTTAATATAAAAAAAATTATTTTTTTTTAAAAAAATTTGTACTAAGAACTTATTTATAAAACAATACAAAAATTGTCTCAAAGACTTAGTACACAATGGTAATCTAATAGAAAATTTTTTAAAACAGTTAGAAAAATGATCAAATAAAAATATTGGTTTGAATTTAAAAAATAAAATAATGAAAAAAAACTATCCAAAAAAGAAGATAAATATGATTTAACACCAACAAACTCTTTATCCAGAAATAATCATGATTTCATCTTATATTTTAGTGGGTCCCTTTAGCCTTCAATTCCCTCACACACGCTTTCAAAGAAAACCACGACTACCTCATTAGTCATGATGACATATACAATTCTGTCCTAAAGCTTAGTGGATTTGTCAAATAACATAAGAAATTTTGAACAAAATGAACGTCAAATAAATAATAAATATTTTTTTTACGCATTTAGATCAATTAAAATAAATTTATACAAATATCATATACGTAAAATTTAACTCTTAAGATACGTTAATTGAAGAAAATTGATTCATATATTTTTATCCCATATAATGGGAAAAAATTTTATTGTTGTTGTATGTATTTGTAAGTGATTATATCATACCTCTATTTATAGGATAACTAAATTAAATACTTTTTTATATTTTCCTGAAATGAGTATAATTACACTCAATCCGAATATATTAATTCGCCTATAATAGGTTTCTTTTATTACTGTATTTTAAAGCAATTTTCTAATATCAAAATTTCAGATTAAAAACTATGTATTAAAAAACAGTTTTAAAAACTTCCCAAACAACTAAGCATTAATTTTGCAGTTTGAGTTGGAATAAAAGTTTAAGACAAAGATGGTTCATCCACCCCAATCTCTTATCCACGACTCAATCATCAACCATGATCACATGAGAGTTCTTATCAGATTCAGAGCATTTCATGTGCTTTCTGTAAACTTCCCTCAGCTTCTTATATATCTTGATCCTAGCAAAGGAGTGTAAATGTTTTATATTAATGCTGAGCATAATAAGATTTTTTTAATTGTCTTCCACATGTCTTCATTGTCCAAGCTATCGTATAAAACTTAAGCTGTTTGGCACGTCCGAAACTGCATTGGAGACGAGGGATAGAAGTCAGCTGAGATTTCAATAGCTGCTCCAGACTCGTTAAATTTTAGTCAAAAATTCTGAACTTCCAAATAGATGAGGTCATTTTTAAACCAACGGCCAAAAGTTAGAAGAATTTATGGGGCCTCAGGGACTGTTTGGTATCGGATTTATGGTGGGATTTAAGTCGGATTTATGATAAATCCAGCATTATGGTTTTTATGCATGTGTTAAATCCCGGAGTTAAGGATTTATGGCTTAAATCCAGGATTTACTAAATTCTTCGGTTCTGAGGATTTAATGAGATTTAGCCAAAGAAGTGCACGAAAGGGAGAAAGTTACCTTCACAGCCAGCGAGCTCTCGTTCTTGCTTCCGATCCAAATGTCATAATTTCCTATCCTACAGGAAGGGAAAGTTGTCGAAGGAGCAAAGTCGAAAAGCCACGAAGGAGCCGAAGAAGTGATATGTGCAATCTATACACCTCCTGCAAAGCAACGAAGCCGAACAGCAACGACGAAAAGTGAAGATGAAAGGCAAACCCTAGACGCCTCTAAGTTATTACTGATTAACTTAATTAATATAATTTAAATTATTAATAAAGTCGAAAAGCCACGAAGGAGCCGAAGAAGTGATATGTGCAATCTATACACCTCCTGCAAAGCAACGAAGCCGAACAGCAACGACGAAAAGTTAAGATGAAAGGCAAACCCTAGACGCCTCTAAGTTATTACTGATTAACTTAATTAATATAATTTAAATTATTAATAATTAGGTAAATTAGTTAAATAATTAATTGTATAATTAGTGCATAAATTAATCATCTAATTTAACTTAATTGTATAATTAGTAATTAAATATTAATATAATTAGCTTAATT
>NW_021318647.1:399860-414239 GCF_001605985.2 Dendrobium catenatum
ATTTGGCGTCATTGCGCATCTTTTATTTTTGACATTATTGGCCAATTTTTTTATTTAATATGCTACCTTTCTGAAGTCTTAAAAATAAAAGTAAACACATCCTATTGATAAAGCTAATTCTTAATTAAGAAAATTATGAGTTAGATTCAATAACTTGTAAAAGATTCCTATGCGATAAATAAAATGTAGGGAGATAAAAAATTTAGTTTCAAAGACTAATTTAAAAGATGAAAAAGATTTTAAATCAAAAGTAGAATAACTCTTTTAGGAAATATAAATTGAGAGTAAAAAATATGAGTTTCATTCCTTTGACTGTTTTAGAGAAGTCAAACACAACTTACCAAAGATTTCAAAAAAAAAAAAAGGAAGTAGATTTTTCATTTTTAGAAAAGTGAATGTGTGTGTTGATCAGAGAAAAACTTTCACGAAAATAAAAATTTTAAAGAATAAACAAAACTAAAAGACAAAAATAAAAAATAAAAATACAAAAACATAACACAAAAACACGAAAGGCTTTTAACCAGTATCTCTCTCCTGGTCCGATGCTTCAGAAACCAGATCTGCCCATGAGATTTTTGCCTCTCATTATTTCCCCAGTTTAAATTTTGCTTCGCCTTGCCCTTTTCGTTCGTAGGAAGAATTTTTAAATTAGGGCACTAATTTTTCATATGTCCAGATTTCCTACATCGAAAGCAAATAACGTCAGAAGGAATATGAACATCCTTACGATTTATATCTTTTTTCCACTTTTGATTATGCTTTGGTGAGCTTTGTGATTTGTTTAACAAGCATTGCATTCGTCACCAACTAAGCAATCTTTTTCTATATCTTCAGCTTTTAGAACAATCATTTCACCTGCATCCAAAAATCTTTGACCCAAACTTTGCTTGTAGGCAATGAGTGAGCCAATCAAATTATCAATAAAATAATCATTCAAATCTTTTGATTCACAAATAGCAACAACTTTGGCATCAAATTTTTTAAGTAAACAATGAAGAATTATTGACTTTTTCAAAATTTGAGAACTCTTTTCCTAAAGTATGTAATAATGTTACAATTTGAATAAACATAGTATACATCTCTAATATTGTCTCATAATGTTTCATGGAAAACAGTTCAAAATCATGCATTAACATATTCAACTTGGATTGCTTGATTTCACTAGTGCCTTCGTATATGGTGTGTAGTTTATCCCAAAATTCATTACCAGTAGTGCACGTGAATACTAACATAAAATCTTTAGAATTTAAAGCACCAAAAAGCAGTTTAAATATTTTATATTCAATTGAGTATTTACTTGTTCTTCCCTATTCTATTGATTAAAAGGAATATCAGTTTTAACTCCATTAACAATACGTAATGGTGATGAATAACCAGTTAAAATCATATGTCATATGCGAAAATCAATTGATTGCAAAAAAATAGACATGTAAATTTTCCAAAAATCAAATATAATATTTTCAAACAAAGGTGGTCTGGTGATTGAATAACCTTCCATAATATTATGACTTGTAAAATTAACCATGGATCGAAATTCAAAAGCTTTTAAAAACTTATTTTATGAATCCGACTCTAATACCACTTGAAAGTGCTCAGATGACACTAGAAAGTGCTCTGATACCACTTGAAAGTTTGTTAAAAATGTTAAGCCCTATAGAGCTGGCCCGAGGCTAAATAAAGAGTGGTGAATTGGTAAAGAAGAAACTTTAAGCAAAGTACAAACCAAAATTACCACGAATAAAACAAATGCGGAAATTAAATGCGGAAGCAAATAATAAGAAAGAACACGCCATATTTATAGTGGTTCAGTCAAACCTTGACCTACGCCCACTCCTTGGAGGAACCCTCCAAATATTGCACTAAAACAAGTGTCTCTCCTTTAGCCCCCACAACTAGGCGGAGATTGAAGCCCTTACAAAATCACTTCCACCTTCCCCGGTGCGGCGGAGTCGCCGGGTCCTTTGACACCAAAGAGATCTTCTTCTTTGGTGAACTTCCCTCGAGACAAGCCTTGAATCCAACGGTATTAAAGTATAAGCCTGCCGGAGCAACAGTGTGGAATCCCCCTCCACACTCCCTTGAGTCCCCCCTCACAGGATCTTCTCCCTCTCTCAGACTTCACCCATTCCTCACTACCTTTCAAGCTTTATCTTCAAGTTTCCCCCACAAGAATGAAGCTACAATGGCTATCAAAGACACTTACAAAGTGTCATGTCATAGCTTAAATAGAAGAGCTAAAAACGAGCTCATTAATGCAAGTTGCCGACTTTATCGTCCAGGACGATAGACATATCGTCCTGGCCGATTAGTTCAAATATGAGAAAAATTGTAATGAATATCGCCCTGAAATGAAGCTGGCCGATGTTTAATCGGCCCGGACGAAATCACCATTAATTGCTTTCCAAAATTGCTAGAAAAATTGTCCTGGATCGTCCTGGCCGATATTTTATAGTTCAGGTCGATGCCCAAAAATAAGTATTTCCTAAGTAGATCTGGCGGCAGATTCTTTTGGAATTGAGCCTATCGTCCTGGCCGATACAAAATCATCAAGGACGATATGTTTTGCATAATGACGGCTGCTTTAATGAGGATGCCCTAATTAGGATTTCTGCTTTTGAACAGATCGTCCCGGCCGATATAAATATCATCCAGGATGATGTTAACAAAAACAGTAAACTCTAGGGAACAGTCAGAAACTCTTATACGTTACAAAGCATCAGGAGCCACAATAAATATAATAGACTCAAGAAAGGAAAAATGGTACAAACTGACTCAGACCTAGTCTACCCAATCTTGAGCTAGTTCCAAATTGCAGTCTGATCGTGTGGACCTGAAATGTCAGTACGTAAGGCAGTCGTTGAGAAATAAGAATGCTTGATATTATCAAAATCATAAACCATAGATCCGCAACAGATGGTTTTTTTTAAGTGTTCAAGTGCTTTGTTTCAACTCTAAATATTTAATTCTGATCACTTTTTAGTATTGAATTTTGGTGAAAATTTGGGCAGTATTTTTTAAAGTTTGTGGTCCCCTTTGGTTGAGATTTTCTATCAATGTGATCATCGTCAGAGTATTTATGAGCAATTTTATATTTTTAGTTGAACCTTGTTAACTCTATCAACTTATCGATAGATGATGAAGTTTGTTGTTGGCTTTATATCTTTATTATTGAATTTTTCTTATAATATAACTTGAAAGCCTAATATAAATGTATAAAATAAATATCTCGATCGATGTTGCAACTATATATTTTTTTAACTGTTTGAGCCATGTTGACTACTACCTATTCTCATAGAAAGATTGGGCTTGAACTTAAGTTCATTTATTTTCCTGCACAACATCTTTAAACATCATTTATGTGCATGCATCATGCTCATCAGGGCTTATATTAGTAATCATATTTTAATTCATAATTAGAGGGGAGCATTTAAATACTTAAGTATAACTATTTGTGCTAAGTGATTATCATTAAAGTTTGTAGAAAATTTCATTTGAAGTTAAAAAATGCCTTATGTCTGCTTGTATGAGTGTTTCACATCCAGTGACGTTGTTCAACAATGTATTAGACTTTATCTGTAATGCACTGGCATTGCGATTTATCTATTTTCATTTCTTTCATATTATTATTTAGTTCAACATTCAACTCACAGGAATGTGCTTCTGCTAACAAATACATTCTACGATGCATTAGGAGCCTCCTTGCTATCACTTGCAAATAAGCTGGTTTATTTGATGTGATAGTTTGGCATCACAAATTACCTACATCATCTTATCAATGGCTCACAATTTTACTACTAATTCCTTAGTTTTTCTTACAGGTGAATCATAGCATTGGGTTATGGATCACTTACTATTTCTTATTAGCAAGCTATTATGCATTGACAAATCCTCTATGATGACTCGTAGGTGCTCGCATTTATCATAGTTCTTTTTATATTTGTTTGTTGATAGCATATTATGTACATGATGGGTCTTTTACAATAGCCCATAGGTGTTTGCATTTGTTGCACATTGGTCACCTTTATTTGCAGGATACTAACGTGTTTATTAAATGATTGGTTGTTGTTTACTATATGAACACCTTAGCTTTATTTGCATGTTACTTTATATGTTTGTAGGAAATACCACCATTTGTAGGTAGGCTTAGCGTGCTCATTTGTTGAGACTAACTATTGGTTGAGCTATATTCTTTGTGATTTCCTCTGGTTCTTTCATTTTTTGTATTTGATTTTAGTTTTGTCGCCTCATCCGTCTCCTTCTCTGAGGTTGTGCGACCTTAGGTCGTTCTCTGCTCCTGATGGAGGTGGGTTCATCCTTTGCGATACCTGATGCTTGGGGTAATCCGCCTTTGGCACCGACATCTCATTTGAAAGGTTTGTTAAATTCTGGTGAAATTGGGACTAGGTCGCGTTCTGTTCATGATGTTTTGAAGGGTCCCTCATCCTCGAAGAATCCCCTCTTCTCGTTCACTAAATCGGTGGTAAGAGGTGTTCCTGTGCTTTCGATGTCTGATAATGAAATCCTTAAACTTGCTAGTCCTTATCAGTTCACTCTTGTGGGTAAGTTTTTGGTCCGTCGACCGAACCTTGATGCGATACATATTTTCTTTGGAAAGTTGAAACTATCTGGTAACTATTCTATCGGTTTTCTTGATGCTAGACATGTTTCTATCCAGTTATCCAATGATCTTAATTATAGTAGGATTTTTGCTAGGAGAGCTTATTACATTCTCAACTATCAAATGAGATTACCCAAATGGACTTCTTTTTTTGATATTAAAGAATAATCACTTTTTGTTCCGATATGGATTTCATTTCCTAATTTACGTTTGCATTTTTTTTAACTCTCATGTTCTTCTTTCTTTGGGTTCTATCTTTTGTAGGCCGCTTCAAATGGATCAAGCCACTTCCTCTATTTTGAGGCAATCAGTGGTCCGGATCCTAGTGGAGCTTGATATCACCAAGAAGCATCCTAAAGAGGTTTGGCTTGATTCAAAAAAGGTGGGATATTTATAAAAAGATGAGTTTGAAAAGGTTTCAAATTTTTGTGTTCAATGTAAAATCCATGGACATTCGATGAAAGATTTCTTTGTTGCTCATCCGTAACTCAAGAAGAATAATAAGATCTCCAAAACTATGGTTGAATTAATTAACGGTGAACTGGTTGTACATGCAGGTCTTAATATCCCAAATGTTAAGGATCATATCTTACATTTGGAAGACTCTATAGCTTTTGAAGATGATATAGAGATTGGTTTTCTAGATACCTCTCTTAGGAAGGAGGATCAGTTGGATAAGGCCATCAAAGACAATGAAGATAACATGAATAGTGACAAGGAAGAGGAACAAAACATAGAGGATATTGATGAGAATGATGTTGGGGATAAACGTGAGGATGGACTGCATACTACGATATTGGTGGTACGTGGATCAAGGGATGGTTGCAAAATTCCTTGATTTTCAAAATGATGGTATTGAATGTGTTGATAACCAAGTTAATGAGGAGAAATGTGGAAGTGGATGTGATCACAATCAAAATAACCATATATTTAATGAGGAGGGTAATAAAGAGGGCTTGGAGGAAGGAGAAGTTGGGTCTCTTGAATTCCTATCTCCTAAGAGTGGTAGCAAGGACACCAGTATCAACTCTATGTCATCTCCCAATGGGAAAGCTAATATTTTTTTAGGAAGGTAATGATTCCTATTTCAAAAAGAAGGGTAAGAACAAAAAAAGCAAATCGAGTAACACCCCTAGGGTCACTAGAGCTATCAAACTCTTAATGGTTAAAGCTCTAGTGTAGAATATTAGGGGGGTGGGTGGTTCTCATTCCAAGGACAGAGTTAAGAATCTATGTAGAATTCATGATATTCACCTTCTTATTTTGATTGAACCTTTGATTGCTGCTAGTAAGTTGGATTCTGTTCGCACTAAATTGGGTTTGATTTTGCTTATGGTAATTGTACTAATAAAATTTGGATTTTTTAGAAATGTTTTATAAATTTAGATGTTATTATGCATTTTCCTCAAGTGATTCATACTAATATTATTTTCAATCAAGTCTCTTCCTATGCTTCTTTTGTTTATTCTGTGTGTACTAGATCAGAGAGTGTTGGATTACTATGGAACCCCAAGAGGGGGGGTGAATTGGGGTTCTTCAAATTTTTATTTAAAGAAGAAAATTAAAATGATTTTAAAGCAATTATGAAAAAAGTAAGTAGTCACACAATATTTCTAATGAAAAAGACAAAGATAAATAAATGCAAGAAATGAAAATAAGAGGCACAATATTTTTACGTGGTTCAACCTGGATTTCAATCCGACCTACATCCACGCTAGCCAACTCTTGGGCTAGAATTCACTAATCCCAAGTTTGCTTAGCAAACCTCACTTCTTTAAACCAAAAAAGTTCTTTACAACATAAGTACTCTCCTACACGGGCGAGTACAACTCAATCTAATTACAATTAAAACTACACTAAACCAAATGGCTTAGATCAAGAAAATAAAAAATATAATTTGATGTAAATAATACAATCCCAAATTATCTTGCAATAAAATATCCACAATATTTGAGGTGATCTTACAAATTAATTTTAATCACCTCACTACTTGCAAATAAAAAATTAAATTTGCTCACCTTAAGTTAGATTTATATTTTATTTAAAATAACAATAATATTTTAAATAAAAATATATTCTTACTGATTTAAACTTCAACTCTTCAAATAAAATAAAATGAATTAGATCATAGATGTAAATCTATGCCACCTTAAAGAAGTAAAAATACTTGTTTTGCTAAACTTTATGGATTTAAAAGATATGATATAGATAACTTTAATATAAAACTTCCAATAAGTATTTCACCATAAAATAAATATTTTTAAGAAAGAAATATATGGTGAAAGCTAAAAGAATAGCATGTAAAGATTTAGAGAAGGAAAGAAAACTCAAGAACTCCAATAGATGTTATTCAGTTTTGTGTGTTGAAGCTTTCCAACCAAGATTTTGGTCTTGCAAATGAAAAGAGTATTTGGAATAAGAATCAAAGTTTCTCCTCTCAAGATTTAGCAAGTAAAGAGGAAAGGAAGAATGGAAGAATTTCTGGAGATTTTCCTTTGAGTAGCCCTTTCATGAGGAAGATGAAAATATATATATATAAACACACTTAATCATACATTAATAAATAGATGTAAAACAAATCAGTTTAAAATAAACTTATAATAAAAGTTTTGCCATATAAGCTTGTTAACTTTAATATCTAATTAAATAACTTTCCATATTTGATAACAATTAAGCAATCAAAAAAAATTATACAATTTATTTAATAAAGAAATCTTATAGATTTCTATATCAGGATTAATATATAATTAATAGATATTTAGATAGTGAGCAAATCAAATCAAATCATGCAAGTAGATATTAAGGGACCACTAACATACTCCTATGATAATATAAGGTCTTTCAAGTTGTCCATCTTGGTCCATCTTAATCTTAACATTTGATTGAACTTGAGTTCTGCAATGTAAATCCCATAAGTAATTATAATGCACATCATTACACCTGAAATACTTAGCACACAACTTAGAGCATCCAAGCATATGTTTGTTATCATCAAAATCTCTAAAATAGGTCATGAGATAGATAATATCAACAGAGAGAAAGGTGCTTTGGGAGCAATATTGATTTCTCTTCGTCTATTAATGCCCCTTGGTTTGTTGGTGGGGATTTCAACTGTATTACTAATGTTTCTGAAAGAGTTGGAGGTAGACCTCCTATTATCCTTCTATGGAGGATTTTAATGATATGGTCATGAACAGTAATCTGCATGACATTGGTTTCTCTGGAAATCGTTTCACTTGGAACAAAGGTACTATGTGGAAATGATTAGATTGTATCCTCTTTAACAATTAATGGATTTCCTCTTTTATGCATACTCACATTCAACACTTAACTAGAAGTTTATCTGATCACTCTCCTCTTTTATTAAGCATTAATAGGGCTAGTATTAATACTTTTCAACCTTTTAGATTTCAAAATATGTGGCTTCTTGATGATAATTTTTTACATACTCTGCAAAGTAATTGGGATGCTCCTCTTTTCCCTTATGAAAATGTTTATGGTATGACTAGACTTTGGTTTAAACTTAAAAAGCTTAACCAAAAACTTCGTTGGTGGAATAAATGCTTCTTTAAGAACTTATTTTCTAATATCTTACAAGCTGTGATATGGATAATGCTGATTTGGATTATAAGTAAAATTTGTCTGTTAATAATTTGTCTATCCTAAATGAAGCCAAGAGGACTTTATTCAATTTTCAGGAAAAAGAGGAGGTTTTTTGGAGACAAAAGGCTTCCTCTAAATTCCTTGTAGAAGGTGTGTTGACCTCATTTTTGTATGAGGTCACTTTGAACCCCTTCTTGAGCTTTGAACCTTAGGTTCCTTTGGACCTTAGATCCTAGGATCTTCCTAATTCCTAGTCCTTAGGCCCAATCTACATCTTAACTCAATTCAAACCCAGAATCCAGGGTTAAAGACTCAGGTCCTAAAACCCTCTCTAAGTGATTTTTCCATCACCTTGAAACCCAATCAATTGGCATCTAATTCAAGGTCTGTCAATTCCATATTGATGTGACATGTCTCTAGTGCCAATCCTCCAAATTTGAACTCAGTTGGAGGACTTTAACACCATAAACTTAATCCAATTTCAAACATTGTAAAACCTTCAAATATTTACAATCAATACCATTGTACCTTTCACCCAGTGGAATTTGACCTTGGAGCCCCCTCCAAACCCTTTGATCACTCCCAATACCTTGATATTGACTTGTTAAGCCATAACCCACATCTTTCTAGATTCAATTTGACCCAAAACTGATTCAAGGCCAAAATGACCAAAATTCCTTTTGAGGGGGGGGGGGGGGGGAATTTTGGGACTTTTGACCCAAACTCAAATTGATTTAATCACCAATCTTTGAAATCATCTCCAAATGTTTTCAAATAATTTTTGGGATCTAATGGACCCAACTCCAAACCTTGGGTCAACTTGGTTGGCCAGGTCAACCTAATTTGACCTTAAGGCCCCTTAAGGGTCAAAATGGTCATTTTGACCCAAATGATCCTCCACACCTTGATACTCCATTCATTAGGTTTATATGACCAAATTGACTTTAATGAATCTAACTCTTAGTCCTAAGTCAACTTGGTTGACCAAGTCAGCCAAGTTTGACCAAATGACCCATACACATCCTTTAACCTAAACCCTTTGACCAAAACCATTTCAATCCCATTTAAACCCATGGGGTGACTCCTTTTGGCTTGACCCAAGTGCTCAAAGAGAGGCCCCCTTTGAGCCATTTCTCAATCCTAATCAAATTGAACCCAAACCCAGGGTGTCATTGGGTCTCCCTTGACCCAATACACCCCCTTAACCAGTCCAGCCATTGAGTCACCTTGGGTCAAGAGTTAGGCTAACCCAAAGTGGCCAAAACCACTTGGGATTAAGCCAACTCCTACCTTTAGATTAATTGAACCTGACCAATACCTCCCTTAGGTGGCCCTAGGTCCAACATTATTCCCCCAAGACTTGGGTCAACTTTTGGGCTAGCTCAAAATGGTCAAAACCACATGGACTCGAGCCTTTCTTATCTCAAGCCAAATTGAACCCAATTACCACTTGCATTGGGTGGACCAGACCCAGACCCATCTCCCACATCAAACCCAGGGTTTTTCCTTACCTGGGTTGAGCCCAATTCGACCCAAATCGAGCAGATTTGGATCAACCCGAACCATCTTTGAACTCAAGTTAAATTGAACCCAATTGCCTCTTGCATTGGGTGGACCATACGCAGACCCATCTCCCACATCAAACCCATGGTCTGGCCTGACCTGGGTTGAGCCCAATTTAACCTGAGCAGATTTGGATCAACCCGAGCCATCTTTGAACTCAAGTCAAATTGAATCCAATTGCCTCTTGCATTGGGTGGATTAGACCCAGACCCACTTCCCATGTCAAGCCTAAGGTCTAGCCTAACCTGGTTGAGCCCAATTTGACCCAAACCAAGCAGGTTTGGGTCAAACCAAGCCACTCGATCGAATTGGACCTCCCTAGGCCCAAGTGAGCTCACCCTTGAGTCTAGCGTATCGCCATCGCTCTTTCCAGGTCAACCCAACCCCGACCCTGGCCGACGGCGGCTGGAACCAATGGAGAACAAGCTCCGGTGTTCCCCCCCCCCCAGCTTCAATTTTACCCAAGCCTTTCAAAGATTGGGCTCGCTGGCTTCAGGCTCATGAGCCCTCTAGGAGGATGTCTCCCTCCATCTAACGCCCATCTGAGGGCCAGCCCAGTCAATCCAGACCATCCAAGCTTGCGAGACGTGGCTAAATAGGGCAGTGCATCCCAAAAGCTGCCATTCAATCCCAGGGCTTCAAAATCACTCCTTATAGCTCCCTCATTCCTCCTATCTCATTTCCTAGCCTCCTAGACCATCCTATCGATCCGTTTGAGCAAACTCCGATGAAAGCTTTTGGCACTGCGCTCGAAGTCGTACCTCTGGCCATCCTCCGGTCCTAGTGTCTAAAGGAGATATGTTCACCTTCATCCCCTGAAGCTTCCTGATAGAGAAGCTCATCTGTTGAGGACTTCTCTGTGGTAATCTTTCGATCCTAAGCTCTCTAGATATGTAGTCCGGTCAAGAATGAAGGAAACCTTCACCCCAATTGATCACCACCATTGGATGGAAGGTTTATATTCCCCTGATCCTCCCTGTGAAATTTCATCAAAGTTTGTCAGCGGGATCACTCGGATCACGCCGGAGAAGCCTTATGGCTTCAGGTTCCTGCGGGAGGTTGAAGACATAATCCTGGTCGTTGATTGCAATCAACAGTTCGGATTAGATCCTGTGGTTTCGGAGTCTGTTTGATCCCAACCGTCTGATCTCTCATCCGACGGCTGTGGTTAATCCGACCATTATCTAGTCAGCTGCCAATGATTACCCCACCAATCGTAATGCGCCGTGTGTAAAGTGCCGGCTGACTGGATAATTAAAGGATTTAATTTCACAGAAAATTAAGGGGAACTTCAAAAATTGATATCTCCCTACACACTTGACCAAATTAAGTGTTCTTAGGCTCATTGGAAAGATCTCAGGAGATCTACAAAAGCCTTATGATTTGTATCTTTATTAAGTTTAATTTTAGTATTAGTGTTTTGTTAATTATTGTATTTATTGCTTAAATTGAATTCACCAGAGCCTAGAATTTTGGGAGAATGAATTTGGGCAAGTCCCTGACATGTCCAAATTTTGTCTCCCTTGTTTGAAATGTCCAAGGGCATTACCATGCCAATTTTGGTTTAAGGGTCTTGGTTTGACCCTCAAATCTAAATTGGAACCATGATCTATCCATTGAGGATTAGGATTTGATTTTGAATGTGGTGATGATGTGTAGCATAAGGAATTTAGGGCCAATGATTTTGCCCCAATCCAAGCCTAGGATAGCTCCCTAGGATTTTCTTAAGGTGACTTAGGGATCACCTTAGGTGGCTTGGTTAGCCACCTTAGAGAATTCCATTTGGGCTCAAATTTGGTGTGTTTAGGCCCTAAGATTAGGTGATATTATGGTCCAAATTTCATTGGATTTGGTGCTCATTTGGTCCACCAATTAGGACCCAAAAGATTTCCTTCTTTAGAAATGACCTAAAAACTAATTAATTCAACAAAAATTCTTGTTAATTACTAAGATTGCATAAAAAAACTCTAACTGACCCTGATTAATTCTTAAATCTATAGAAATTTGAAACCCTTTAATTTGACATTAAAATCAACCTTAATTTAATTTTAATCAAAATCATTATTTAATCAATTTTAATTAATTAACAAATTATTAAAAATTCTTTAAATACTTACTGATCTCTCCTTAGATCATTTTTTATCTTTGGAGTTGATTTCAAGAAGTTTAAAATTCATTTGGGTTCAAATCATTAAAAAAGGATCCCTAATTAAGGTAATTAAATAAATCAAATAAATGCCTTAATTTCTAAAATTCATTACTAATTATAGAAAATTCCAAATCAATCAAAATCAGTGGCTAATGACTCATAATAAAATATATTATTTTCTAAAAATGTCAAACCCTAAAAATCTGGTCAAAGTAAAAAAAAAAAGTCAACAATTTGGTCAACCTTAGGTCAAAATCCGGTTAAAACTTCTAAAAATCGTAATTACTTTTCATAGAAAACTCCAAATTGAGTGTGCTACCAGTCTATCAACATATAATATGGTCTATTTTTTTTTAATTAGAAACTTTTAATTTTTCATCTAATTCTAAAAGTCAACTTTTGACCCCTTAGTTAACATATCTAGATAATTTCCTAAACCTCATTAATTATTTCAAACTCCAGAATTTCATAACTTAATTATTAAAATGTTCAACCAATCTTTTAAAATCAGTAAATAATCCTTCTATTATTAATTTATTTCTTTAATTCCAACCAATCTAAATTAAATTAATCAACCTTGATTACTACTGGGTAGCCTAGGCCTACGAGGATATTAGCTTAAACCCAAGGAAGGCAAAATAAACTTCACAGCCTCGGTGTGAAACAAAGGTAGTAATTATTTAACCTTTAAAATATATTTAAATAAAATTCTTAATATATTAATATTTAAACTCTAACCTAAATCTCCCTATAAGCTTAACAAATCCAAAATTTTAGATAACTTTTATTAACTGTCCAGTTTAAGATCTACCCCAGCCACACGACCTTTTACACACACTTTAAATGGATTGCTAGGACAACCAACTCTACATCTAGGTTAGGCCGGTGTTTACTTTTCTATTGTGTGCTAGATTTTTTGTAAGTTTACTACATGTTGTGGATGAAATTGTCTTGCTATGTCTGCTTACTTTTTACTATACTCTGTGGATAATTGATGTGTTTGGCGACAAGATTACCCTTAGGATAGGAACGATCTAAATGTTCACATAGTTTTCTGCAGGTGGTCACACTCATGCAAGGCAATAAAAAGGGGGGGGGGGGGGCTAAATCAATAAAATTCAATTATAAATATGCTTGCACAGACGCTTCAGCTGTTAAGCCCCCAAGTAATAAAAAGAGCGTGGCTAGTGTTTTTATTTACTTTTATGCACATTTATATATAACTACTTGGAAATAAATATTTTTGGTTTATTAATTATTTAGAATAACCCTGCAGGAAAGTCTAGAATTTTTATTTTTTATACAAATATAATTTGTGCAAATGTTAAGTGTTGTGAAAGTGTAGTTTTGAGATGGGATACTTAGGTCCAAAGCTTACATTTCAAAGAGAAAAGGACACCCCTCAGAGGAGTAGCCCTTTTCTATTTAGAAATCCAAATTTGGATCACCACTTCCTTACCTAAAGAGGAAAGAGTGACCTTCCCCTCAAAGGAAGTGCCCTCTTATCCATTTGGGTAGCCTACTATGAAGAATCCAAGGAGCTTGAAGGTAAGGAGCTCGAAGGAGAACAAGATTGAAGAATTGAAGACTAAAAGTATCCCACTCAAAACCACTTGCATCTATACTAGGTTTAGAATCCGGGTTGTTGTTAGTGGTGCCCGGCAACTTTACTTTTTGCAAGACTCTGATTTGTAATAAGTAAGGTAATTTGCCTACGGACATTTAGTAATTAATTCATTTATATTTGATGTGTTGAGATGATTGCGTATAGAATTACCTGCTTTTTCTAATTTTTTTGAGTTTG
The DNA here is from genome assembly GCF_001605985.2 of Dendrobium catenatum. Taxonomy (NCBI): domain Eukaryota; kingdom Viridiplantae; phylum Streptophyta; class Magnoliopsida; order Asparagales; family Orchidaceae; genus Dendrobium; species Dendrobium catenatum. Next base: position 413,598 of record NW_021318647.1, read on the forward strand.
TGTGCCGCTTTTTTTTTCGCCTGGACTCCGGCGCATAAAAAAGGGCTGGCCCGTCAAAATTCTGGTTCCTTCGCGAACGAAGTTCATAATCCACAAGGGTTCCGAAGGAAGTGTATAACTGGGGCCCACTTTTTTGTTGGAGAGATAGAATGGAATTCCTAACGAAGTTCGTGAGACTCGTGAGGGTGTGAAAGTTTTATACACATAATTGTCAAGTTTAAAATTTAGTTAATTTAAATAACATAAAAAGATAACGAATCTAAAAAATTAGCCGGGGATTGACCCTACGGTCGCATGCATATTTCTGCACTTCTTTTTTTCTTGCTTTATGTGGACCTCCGAAAAGAGCACCACGCGAACGGGTCGATTGGAAGGGCAGATTAGATCGTGCATATGACTAACCATTGAGGATAAAGGCTGTCGCCAACATACACCGATGGGTAGTAATATACACGACTTGACCCTACGGTCGCATGCATATTTCTGCACTTCTTTTTTTCTTGCTTTATGTGGACCTCCGAAAAGAGCACCACGCGAACGGGTCGATTGGAAGGGCAGATTAGATCGTGCATATGACTAACCATTGAGGATAAAGGCTGTCGCCAACATACACCGATGGGTAGTAATATACACGACCTAGTC
>NW_021318647.1:422247-452006 GCF_001605985.2 Dendrobium catenatum
ATTTTTTCGTTCTTGAGCTCGTTGGATTCGTTGAAACTGCAGCAATATTTCTCCAGTTGACGTTGAACCCTGGTTCTCCTCGGATCGAGCGGAAATCAGCCCGGAAGGGACGTGGGGCTTGGTTTCGCCGGAGTTCTCGCCGCCGGCGACTCGAGCTCGTCGGTTCTTGGTTGGGGAAGATGGGAAAACTCTCCAAGAGTGTTCACACGAAATATTAGAGGGTTTGGGGGCTTGGAGAGAGAACAAGATCAAAAAGATCCTAAAATAACCTAAGATTTCGATATTTAAATGGCCTAACCCTTAGATCTATGGCTAGGATCGAATATCTCATCATTTAGGAGGGAGAATAGCCTCATGAGGCCGTGGTTTGAATTCTAAAACGTTCATGAGGCTTGAATCGCATTAATTGGGTCTTAATTGGGCTTTAAATAGGTGATTTTCACCTATTTAAGACATGGTTTGACCAAGTCAACGATTGACTTGGTCAAATCAGTCAAGAGGGTCAAGGGAGCCCATGGGTCGAGCCTCGAAGGAATTGATTTAAAATTAATTTTAGGCTCTTTAGGTCAATTTGGGTTAACCTGGGTTGACCTGGTCAACCAGGTTGACCCACAGCCTGGGCCCGAGCTCGACCGACTCCAACCAACTCACTGAACCTACTAGAGGGGGTCTCGAGGTCTAACTTGGTCAATTTGACCAAGTCAAACTATTCAGGCCCAAGTCGGGGCAAAATCGAGGTCAACACTTTAGACCTTTCCCCGCCTACGAGTAAAGTCCGAATAGTCTGACCTATGAGGACGAAGTGCCAGACTTGAGAAAGTCCAATCTTCTAAAAAAAATTATTTTCTAAGCCTATTTTTAAAATTTCAAGCATATTTGATTTGAAGTTGTCAACTAGCATGCATCGCATTAGAAACATATTTAAAATAGTCAAAATTTTAATTGCATTAGTTCTTAGCATTTTGCAGCCAACATATGTCAAAGGGGCCAATTAGAAAAATCTCTAGATGTCGGCCCCAACTCTTTAAAACCTGAAATAAAATGTCCCTACCACTCTTTCATAAAAGACCAACTCATATATTTTAAATTGATAAGGTGGTTAGTTGGCTCCCCAATCGAGGCTGTGATAAGTTCAGGTTCTGCATTATATTAGTTAGGTTCAGACGACTGTGGTCTAGTGTCCAAAATTAAATTTAGGATCCAGGCAGATCTTTGATTATAATACACCAACCTCCGGGAATATAATCCCAAATTTCTAATAAAATGCTCAACTCTAATTAAATCATATTTCAATCCAAAAATGTAAAGCCCAACACTTAGATTAAGTTGGGACACTTCCGAATAGTTCTAGAATCTCAAAGTATCCACTATTTTTCCTCCATTGACTCTATTAATAATTGCTCAACCTCGATCCATTTCCTTTTGAGATTCCAAAATTCACTTCCTTTTTTATATCACTCCTAGAAAATCTAACGAAATTTTGTCACTATTTTAATCGAGAGTTTTCGTTGGGACTCTGTCTCCCTACAATGTAATTAACTATGAGGGCTTGCGCTCGTAGGAGATTTAAAACCACACACTCACCTGATTTTAAAAATTGATTTTTTAAAATTTATATTAGATTTCTTTGGGAAATATTAAAGATGATCGTTATTATCATATTCAAAGAATTATCATTGAATGATATTTTCTCCCTTTGGGGAGATATATCTTTCCTCGATAAAGCTTTGGATATGAACTTAACGATCACACTTCTTGATTGCTGTAGCTAGATATTTAGTTAAACTTCATCTTGGCCCTTCGGGGCCATACGAAGTTTTCTTCAGTATCCGGTCATAATACTCAAGATGAGATTCATAATTCTAAATCTGAATCCCATTCTAAAATTTTATTTTTCACTTTTCAAGGTGATATACTGTTTTTAATGGGATCATTTGATTTTAGAATTAGAATTCAATTTCAATTTCAAAATTTCCAAAGAAAACCAAACTTTTCAAAGCCTTTTTTTAAAAAAATTCCGCCAACAAGGTGGCCGTAATATGACTTATTATCATAGCATTACTAATCATAATAAAGCTAGTAGGCATATTCATAAAATCACTTCTTCTGATGGTAATGTTATTGAAAACACTTATTTAATTTCTGCTTCCAGTATTGATTATTTTACAAAAGCTTTCAATTCTAATTTCATTCCAGATCTCAATACTGATTTTTCTTTCATATCTATGATTATTATTGAGGAAGATAATTTGATGCTGACTAACATTCATTCTGAAGAGGAAATTTGGTGTATTTTAAAAGATATGAATTATGATTCTATTGCTAGTCCCAATGGTTATACCAACAAGTTCTTTCAGAAGACATGGGACATCATTAAAAAGGATCTTGTTAAAGCTGTGGTGAACTTTTTTAGGGGTAATTCTAATCCTAAATTTTTTACTATAATTTCCATAGCGTTAATTCCTAAATCTAATAACATCAATTTTTGGAATGTTTTTTGCTCCATTAGTTTATGTACTTTTTTCAATAAACATGTTGCTAAAATTTTGATGGGGAGGCTCGCTTTAATTCTTCCTAACATTATTTCTTTGAAATAAACTTATTTTATGAAAGGTAGATCTATATTTGATAATATTTTACTTAATCAAGAGTTATTGCATAATTTGCACGCCAGGGTTGCTGGTGGTAATATTATATTCAAAGTGGACATTACTAAAGCTTATGACAACCTCAATTGGGAATTTCTTTACACCATTTTAAGATTGTTCAGTTTCAATTTGTAATTAATTTAACTTATTAAAAATAGCATTGAGTTTTGTTATTTTTCTATCATTATTAATGGTAAGGCCCATGGCTTTTTCAAATTCATGGTTTAAGGCAAGGAGATCCGTTATCTCCTGCCTTCTTTATTATTGCCTTGGAATTTTTATCTCATGGTATTAATAATCTTTTTAGACTTCACCCTACTTTGCATTATAAATCAGGTGGGGGTTTACTCATCACCCGTTTGAGCTTTGCAGATGATTTCATTATTTTTTCTAATGGTTCCATTAAAATGTTGAAGATTTTCTTTAAATTTCTTAGGTCCTTTCAACATGCAAGTGGTTTAATTATTAACTATTCTAATATTTGTTTTATTCCGACTAATTCCATTTCCCCTAACCGTATTAATAGCATTGAAAGAAAATTTGGTTTGATTAAGAAATTCCTACAAGGGCAAGAAATGTTCTCATTTATTTGATGATATTTTCTCTACTATTTTAAAAAACTTTCTACTTGGGATTTTAATTTTCTCTCTTATGGTGGTAGGCTTGTTCTTATTAAACATGTTCTGTGTTCTATTTCTATATATTTGTTTCATACTTTGAGCCTGACTTTAAATGTTTGTAGTAGGATGGAAATTTTATTTAATAAATTTCTTTGGGATTCGAAAGCTGGTAATCATTCTATTATTTCGGGCTCTTGGAGGAATTGCTAGGGGCTATGGATGAGGGCAAACTAGGTTTTAAAACTCTCATGGATATGACCAAAACCTTTAATCACAAACTGTGGTATTCTTCTAGAGCTAATAAGAGTTTGGGGGACAAGTTTATGGTTTCTAAGTATTGTGGTGGGAAGCATCCCTTGACTTGTAATTTTAAGAATGGTGATTCCTTCAACTGGAAAAGATTATGTAAAATTAAGTGGGAAGCAGAAGAATTTATTCAATGGTGTATGGGAGTTGGGAACATTTTTTTTTCGCAAGATAAATGGTTGGATAATTTTTCTATTGATAGTATTTTATTTACTCATTCTACTTCTACTTGCAAAGTTAAAGATTTTATATGTAATGAGGATTGGAATATTAATCTTCTTTTTAATCAGGTGCCAGATTACATTATTAATTTAATTCTCAATATTAAGTTTCACTCGGAGGATGAGGATTGCATTTTGTTTAATCGTTCCAATAATGATAAATTGATACTAAACTTGTCTGGAATTCTATTAGACAAAGTTTTCCCAGAACTTCTATTTACTTATATTTCTGGCATGCTAGTATTCCTCATTCTTACTCCTTCATTATATGGTGGATCTTGCATAATTACTTGCATGTAGATTCTATTCTTTTAAAGAAAGGTTTCTATATTACCTCCAAATGTCAATGCTGCTTTCACACTGAGAATATGAATCATGTGCTTTTTCAAGGGCCTATTGCTTTGAAAGTTTGGCTTTATTTTGACAATATGTTTAATGTGCTTACTACTACTCGCTTTAACACTATTGGTGAGCTTCTTAAAGAGCGGTTTGTTCCTACTAAAGGTCATATTAGGAATATCCTCCCTGTCCTTATTTGTTGGCTTTTATGGAAGAGTAGGAATGATTCGAAATATGAAAATATTAAAATGGATGCTTCTACTATCATCTCTAAAGTCAAGAATAAAATTTTTCAGATTTATGTCGCTAAGCTTTTAAAGGTTGATTCTTTTAAAGGCTCTCTTCATGTGGATTTTGAGTTTGGTCTAGTTTTTACTCATAATAATGTTAATGGTATTGACAAGATTATTTGCTGGAGAAAGCCTTTGGAGGGTTATTTTAAACTCAACACTGATGGTGCCAGAAATAACTTTAATGCGGGTTGTGGTGGAACCATCAGTGATTTTAATGGTTTTGTTATTGTGGATTTTGCGGCTCCGTCCAATGTTATTAATGCCATTCAAGTAAAAATTGAGAGTCTCATTCTTTAGATTTAGCTTTGCATTTCTATTGGGATCATTAAAATATGGATTAAAGTTGATGCTATGCTCTTGATCCATTATATCCAGGGCAACACTTTACCCAATCCTGAATTACTATATGCTTAGAGGTAATAAGTACTAGCTTTCTCTCATTACTTATCATATCTCTCATATCTTAAGAGAAGGGAATGCTGTTGTTGATTCTTTGGCTAAATTGGGTTGTAGTTTACCTAATTTTACTGAATTTTATGAGGATACTCTCCCTAATACGATTAAAGGTTTGGCTAGACTTGATTGGTTGCGTCTTCCGTACATTTGTTCTAATTAACTTTGGCTTTTGTTGGTTTTTTCTTGTTTTGATGTTATTTGGGCCTATCCGTTGGGTGCTCTGTTATTTTTCTTTTGGCAACCTGTTTTGTTATTTTTGGGTTTCAGTTGGCCATTTCTTTTGTGCAACTATTGTTTGGACTTGTTTTTGGGTCTTGCATTTGTTGGTTATGTTTTTTTGTGATGTTTGGAGGATGAATATCAATGATTGGTATTTTAATTATATTGAGTTAACCTCTTATTGCTGCTCTCTTGTCTGTGGATTCCTTATGGAAGAAGTGGCTAGTGTTTATTTTTACCCGATTTATGTGAATCATTTTGGTTGCTCTAACAATTCTGAGCTGGGAGGCTTCTCTATGGTTTTGATGTCATCTCTTTACTTGGATTTTAGCTGGGATAGCTAGGATAGTTGTTTCATTTTTGGTAGTGCCTTAGGTGTGAAGTATCAAGCTTTAACCTCTCATCTTGTCTACTTGATTGATGATTTCCTGCGTTGCATTTGGTTTGTAGATCCAGGTATTAGATTTGAGTGGCGTCTGGGGTTACATCATGATAATGATGTTATTTATCACCTGAGCTATTCTCCTATTAATGATCTCAATTATCTGGCTTACCCGTGTCTTTTTGCTAAGACGTTGAATTATGGTTTGCTGATTTACAGCTATTATTTCAGCTGGTGTTTGGCTTACCTGTATGTTGTTTTTATTGATCCTTTAGTCCTGCTTGAACTGCTATTTCTCTATTTTGATGAGGTTGTACATCTGGGTTGTGAACTGGGTTTGCTTTGATATTGCTATCAATTTTGGTAGGATTATGGCTATTATAATTCATACATTTACCTTTTATCTTGGCTATTAGTTTACTGTCTACCTGGGCTATTGTTGGCTTTTGATTTATAAGATTTTTCTATGTCTGGGAGGATGAGGTTATAATTTACTGATGCTGCTACTATGGACTTCCATTTTTTGGCTTACCTGTCCCCCATTACTAGTGCTATTAACTATGTTATTCTGATTATTTTAACAGGTATCCATTGTGGTTGCAATCTGGAAGCTCTTTGCTCTATTTTTTGGGTCCCTATTGCTGTTATCACTGCCCAATTTTCTATAGTGGCTTTAATTTTCCTCATCTTAACCAAATTTTGGATGGTTGCAATAGTAAGTTGAAGTGGCATGGTGACATTTTGGTTTCTAGTTGCATGAACTCCGATGGATGTCCAGTTCAGTTTCAAGAAGTATCTTCTTTGGTTTTTTAAAAATCTAGAACCTTAATTGTTTATATTTGATTATTCATAATCCTGCATATTACTTGCCATATTTTTGTATGTTTTATAGTTTGACTTTCATGCAGGTTAAAAGGATCAAGATTTTGGAGTTTTGTTGGTTTTTTGCAGGAAGACGATGTCGAGTGTACTTTCTTTTGCTTCCTTTTTTTAGCCCTATTTCTAGCAAGCCTAGAATGTTATTAGGGTTTTTTGTATTCTGTAGAATACAGAACCATCGGCTCACAGGTTTTATTTTGAATTTTTTATTAGCTCTTTTGAGCAGTAGCGAGTTAAAGGTTCTTTTTAATGACCTTATAATTTCCTTTCTTAATTAATGTGTAGGCCCCTTTGGGTTCTCCTAAAAAAAATGTCGACTGGCAAGATGCTACATTCATTGCATACTGGCATCATATTCATAAGAGGCTTTTGCATGCATTTGCAAGCTAGCTAGCATTGATTAGAGGGGTGTTGTAGCATTCATTGCATGTTCATGTGAGTTGTCAGATGGGTTTCATTCATCACTGATTTCTCTACGCATGTTGATTGGAAAGTTGCTACATTCATTTGTGCATATTTCAATGTTCGTGATAACTGCTACATGTATTTGCAAGCTAGCTGGAACCAATCGTAGGGATACTATAAGATTCATAGCCTATCTATTATCATTGATGACATGCGAATTAGTGAACTTTTCTGTCAGCTAAAGACTATTGATTTAAGTGAGTTATTTTTTGTCATAACCTTATTCCCTTCATTTATAGTCATGATGCATTCTTCGTGCATGATAATCGATAAATTTCCATGTCGTTATTTCTTGCAATTGCTTTCAAGCGGGTTGCCATATTTCTTTGTAATCATGGGACACTAATTGCCTATAAATTGTATTTACTTCAAACTCATGGGGTACATCTTTGGCTAATCACTTGCCAACCTCTTTTCTTGCATATAGTTTATGTATTTACTTAGCAACGGTTGTAGGAGGTTAATATGTACTTATATGTCTCCCATGCTCTAGCTTTATATGATATTGATATCCTTTCTGCTTGTGGAAAATTAACATGTTTGCTTGAAGATAAATTGTTATTGAGTTATTACATTAATTACATGTCTTTTTTGATTGTATGTTTCATTGCAATTATCTCTACCCATTTTAAAAACTTGTTGCTGGTGGACGAGATGTAACAAATTTTTTTCCGCCACAAACATTGCTTGTTCATATTTTTTATTAACTTTTTTTTTCAGATTACAATTTCATTAAGTATGATTCCATGTTTAGTGATTTAAGTTCTATTCATTATCATTTTACTTACAAGTTAAGTTCTCTTAAGCAAGGTTCCCTGTAGTCAAGTTGCAAGTTCTGCCCCCTATCATTTTGCTTAAGCTAGGTCCTATATTCACTAGAAAATTTAGCAGTCTCCCAGTGTCTCCCTCATTTAAGAAAAATTTAGAGAGTTGTGCCTTCACACTATGCTATGAAGAGCGTGTATGGTAGGTGACAGGTGACAATGCGGTTGTGGTTTTCTTCAATCCCACAACACTACAAAGAGCATGAATGGGTCTTCAATGTACCTATTTTAAAATATAGTTTTTCCATACAAGCATTATGTCACATATATGGGTACATAAGGTTATCCCCATCACGATATGAAGAGCTGTATAGGGCCCTCCCTCCCTCCCACCATGATACGAATAACATGTATGGGTGGTCCCTTGGTGTGCCACGAGTGCCGAAAACATGATTTAAGGGTTTTTTTATATTGATAGAACATATATACCATCATGAGTGAGGCGACAACGACGATGATGAGGAAATCTACTGGGGACCAAACACACAATCTCTCTTTTTCATTCCTTTTTATCTTTCTTTTATCTCATTCTTTTGTTTCCCTTTTCTCACCTCTCTCTCTCTCTCTCTCTCTCTCTCTCTCTCTCTCTGCTTTTCTGATTTTTTAAACTTCCACTACTAGTAATAAAAACATTAACAATAGAGGGAGTAATAGGTTATTTGATTAGAGGAAATGGGAGAAGATTAGTGACATAAGATGGTTGATTGGACTGCTACAATTATAGATGGTTTCTTGGTAGGTGGAGTTTGCTGGTAGTGGGCCATTTTGTGTTGGATTTGTATATTTGATGAGTGAAGGGAATGGGTGGTTTGTTTTTGCTGGTTTGGAAATAGAGGAATGAAGTCAAGAATAGTTGTTGAGGAAGATTGGAGCATAGTAGACAATACCAATTAAGGTTTTATTGGTTTATAATAGGCTGTATAGGAGATGGGCTTGCTATTGGAGAGGGCTGGAGATGGTTTTTTCTAGAAACTGCAATAGGAAGTGATGGACTGCTAGTTTGGGAGAGGAGGAAGAGCTGGTGGAATGTTAGCTTTAGCCCTTGGAGTGTATATGAGATTCATTCTTAAATATTTGAGAAAGGAGCTGGTGTAAGAGTTTTGGAAAAGAAGAGGGCCATTTGGCTACTGCTTTGAGCAAGCGAAATTAGAGGTGGATATGAGAAGGGGTGTAGTGGGGATGGAATTGTATGTGGTTGCAGTAATAGGTGTTGTCGGAGGTAGAAGAGGAGGCTGAATGGTTGGTTTTATGGGTTGGTTATGAATTTATAATTGCTAGGTTGTTTAGGTATTGGAATAGGGAGGAAGAAACTTGTTGGGTTTGTGTGGTTGGAGGTGGTATTAGCATGAGGTGACAGGATGAGAGAAGTTGGATGTATGTGATTGTTTGTAGTGGGATGAAGATGGATGAAGAACTGTAAGTTATAAGAAGGGAGGAAGGGAGCTACTGGGGGCTATAGATATGAATGGTTGTAGTGGAGAGTTGCAAGGTTGTTGGATTTTGGCTAATTATGAAGAAAAGGAAATGGGTTATTGGTGGCATGGCTTGAGAGGTTGCTGGCAGTAGCTTAGGGAGGAGTGTGTGGTTGATATGGGCTAGTGGAGTTTGTTGGGAGAAGAAGTGGAAACAGGGAGGCAATCTTTGCTTCAATAGCGATAGTGGGTGTGCTTTGTTATTCCTTAGGAAGGTGAGATATATTAGCTTAAATTATGTTCCCTCTTTTTTTCTATTCCCACCAACATGTTGTAGAGGCAACTATAGTAGGATAACAATAGATTTTCAAGCTGATATAGTTGGATTAGAGCATAATAATTATAGCTTTTTAGGGGCTGGTACAACATGATATGAGCAGGATAACATCAGCTTTTTGCAGCCTATTACAACAAGAGAATAGCAATTTTTTTGGGGTTGGTACAACAATTTTTTGGTAGGTATTTAGGTGAAGTAGTTGGAGGTCAGCAAACCCATTGGTCATATATAAAAATTTAAATTTGCTATATAAATGTAAGCATTCATCAATTATGTATGCTCTAAGAAGAGAATAGCTATAAGATCCCTTGAAAACTTACAATTAAATTTTAAGTGTATAAATTGATCAATATTTTCTTTATTTCATTGATCATCACATTCTTTCAAAAAAAAAAAAAGAACTATATGATAAAATTTTCAAAAATACTCTTGTGTAAATGTTAAAACATATAGAAAAATCTTAACAAAGAGTTCATTTTGAGTCAAAGCCAAGCATGAGACAATGCTATTTTATGCAACAAAGCAACATGACATGCATGCATCATTGTGAGCTTATTTGTTAGTAGAAATTGTTGCAGAAAACCAATGCATCATTTCATTAGACTCCTAAATTGAACTTGTAAAAACATTCAACCGTGTAAACTCCATTATTGTTAGTCTTGATACTCATATCTTGATTGGATATGCTTGTGATGAACTTTATGTGCAATGCTCGTGTGCATATGTGTTAGAGCATATCAAATATTATGCTTATAAGTTCATTTCTTTCATATATAAGATAATAACTTCTCTATCACTAAAATATATTGTTGACGCACTTATGCAATTTGGTAGTTGATATGTTAGTCATTAATAGCTTGGTTAACTAGATTCATAATCATTGTGCTTACTAAACATACACTAACTCATATGCCTTACTCTTAATTCATCACCACAGAATGCTTGTCTATGATTGCATTAGTTGATTCACAAGTTCGTGATCTAATATTGTTGAGTAATTGTATCATTTATGTTGTACTTCTAACTTGATCACTAAATGTAATTTGCATAAACTTATTATGTTCATGTTTGATTGGTTATTTGTATTCCACCATGCATTGTTTGTGATTGAACTGAAAGTGTTTCGATATAAATTCTAAAATCCTCTCTTACTAGTCATATAATCCACACATATAGCATAGTCTTGATTCATCACCACAGAATACTTGTGTATGGTTGCATTAGTGATGAGAAATAAAGAAGCAAGCCAAATAAAAAAAAAGGCCAAGTACAAAAAGTTAGGACTTGATTTTAGTTTTTAAAATTTACCATCTCATCCATAACCATACCATGTCATTTAACATGCCTTGGCCAAAGCCTACCCTTTTAGAAAAGTTTAGAATATATGCCAGCTTTTCCAAAATCAACCAAATTAAGGAAAGAGTGACTTAATCTTGAATCTCCTTGCTATTCTATACATAAAATCCTTAAAAATGAACCCGAAGACATATTTAGGCTTTGTTGGGAACAGCTTTAATTTCTTACTTCTTCCTAAAGCAGCTTTCTAGTACAAAAATATCTTAATAACAGTGAAAAAAGAATAGTCAAAAGCTATTTCAAATGAAACCTTAAACACTCATCTCTATCAACTCTACAAATTTCATACACTAGTTCAACATATAGATCCCATAAAAAAATTTTCAAACTTAAAAAAGCTACACATTGTTTGGTGTTGTCAAAGTTTATTCTGGACACTATTTTGGGCCTCCATCTCCATCCACAAGCTCTACTTTCTTTAGAATTTAAGATTTTTTATTTTCAAACCTTGGTATCCCCCAATTCACCTACATGAAAGCATTAATTACCGACAGTCAGCTTCTTAGAACTTCTGAAGCCTCTGTTGTATAAATGTTGCATGACCTGGCCCCTTTTGCCTCTTCTATGAAGAAGAATCACATCATATTCTTCTTTATATAAAATTTGTGATTGAAATATCGGAAACAAGAAGAAAGAATCGTCTCATTTAACTGTTTTATACATATCTTTTGTAATTTCCGCTAGCAATGACCCAGGGAGAAGGGCCTGCAATGATAAATGCAGAAATTTAAAAATAGAGACTAGCTAAAATTTTCCAAATATAATCAAAATTACCTTAAGAGTAGAAAAAATGAAGAAAAAAAAAATGCAGGAAAATGTTTGGCTCAAAATATATGAAATTTCTGCTTACATCGAGTTGCTTCTGCACAGCTTTGGGTCTCTTTTTAGGCCTTTCACTAGGCTTCGTCCCCTTGAACAGGTAATAGATGTCTTTTTCTATCTCCTCGCGAGATAAGGAAACAGAATATTTCCTTTGCTGACCATTTTCACTAACCACCGTTCCTCGCTTAACCGCTTTTGCAGAATCATCCTTTCCAAATGTTGGCTTAGGTGGTGATGAGCAACGATAACTTTTTATTCCTTTCTCCTGTGGGGCATAACAAGTAGCTTTTCTTTTCCTCAAATTCCATGGAATGGCCGGCGCTACAGCAGCCCCTTCAGCGGCGACAGAAGAAGCATTCATTTGCTCCGTAACCAGCTTTTTCTCGACCCCGCCCGTCGTTGTACCTTCTGCCTCCTTTTCCTTGAACCCGCCTGCTTGAGGAGACTTGGGAAGATAACTAACAGGAGAATATGCAGCATTTCTCTCTCGTCGGGGCCGAGTATCTGGAGTTATTGATCGAGCGGCCGTGCCGCCCATTTCAGTGGAGTTCACAAAACGGAGAATTCGTTGACAACCCCAGTTCATCGTCGGAAATGAGAAGTTGTGAAAACGGGAGCGGATCGCAGGGAAAACCTCGGGCACCATCTCCTCTGTGGCGTCGTCTTTCTCTTCCTGCTTCCCGGTAGTCCCTCCATGACCTTGTGAATTTAACATATCGATTCGGCTCCAATTAGCAAATTATTACTGTGAGCAATCAATAAAAGCTTCTTAAGGGCTTGAAAGTCAATTAGAGGAAATTAGAGTTAAACAGAAGAGTGGGAGAGGAAGAAGACGAAGATAGGTAAGAAAGGCAACGCGGAAATGCTTAGCATTCATGTGGAGTTCGAGTAATGTTGTAATTATTATCTCGCTACCGCTCATTGAGTCCTATGCGGAGGGTGACGGAAAATGCGCCTTACCAGTTATAGATTCTTAAAAATACGAGAATTTTTTCCCTTAAAAAAGATCATCTATATTGGACTCATAGATGTTTACATTGCAGTTTAAGCTCGACATCATCAACACCTTAATGTTAGATTATTTCATAAATAATAATATTAAATGGGGCTTATTTGTTGTTTGTGATTAAGCAAATTGATTAATTATAAAATCAGATTATATATATTATTTAGTTGAATGAAATTAAATAAATTAGCATTGATTAATTTTTAAATTCATAAAGAGATGGTTGTATCTTTAAGAATCAATTTGGGACAACTTTTTTATTATTTTATTTTTTTTAATTCCAACTCATAATTTAGTTTTATTACTATTTATTCATTGATTTCAATAAACTTTTGTGCTAGGGAATTGCTCATTACAACAACTTTCAAAAAAATTTACTTTTATCGCAACAACTTCATAAAAAGCTATGACACTTCATCGCACTTGATATATAAATAATTTTTGAAGTGCATAGAATATTAAAAATTGATATAAGAATATTGAATAAATGATCAAAAAATAATTATCATTAAAAGAATATTATATCAAGAATAACAACCAATAAAATGAACAAGCTTTAAAAATTTTGTTTAAGTTCGTTCAACTATCTAAATAAACAAATATAAACAAGCTATAAGCACAACAATAGAATTAATACCTCTAAGAAGAAACATGTCCTGCATTGACCTGCTTGAACTTGAGAAAATTATGCTAGATATTGTTGGGAAATAAATACAGAACGAAACAAATAAAAAGAAAAAGAAGAAAAAGAACATCAAGAATAAGCATGGAAAAACTTGAAAACGAGAAAAAACAATGTAGCCACACCACACCAAGAAATTAATTATGAAAATAAAAAAAATCATATAGATCTCTCTTCTCACGCAGTTATATACTCAGAATAGACAAAGAGACACTAGTATATTCTAAAGGATGAAACCCTTCAAGAGAAATAAGAAGAATGAGGAAGAAAAACTAGTTAGCCCGACTCGCAGCGCCGCGGCATTGGGGTCTAGAGCATTGTAGCGCTCCACTCTCTGCCTTGAATCCCCCTACAGCAGCGTTTTGGTGTTATAGCCTATAGTGCCATGGCGCCCTGCGCTTTGTCTCCAACTTGAGACCATGACAACGCAGCACTTAATTGTGCAACACTACGGCCTTGTATACTAATGATGTACATTGATTAAACAATCAAACGTCACAAATTCTAACATATACGATTAAAAGTATATTACAATTTTGTAAAATTTAAACATCTTTATAAGCACACATTGGCTACCAATAATCAAGGCAAGAACAAGAACCATCCCTAAAATGATGAAATCTACTGCCATCCCTCACAATTATCTCCCTAACCAGCACCTTTGACACCATCTTACAAAATTCATGGCAATCAACACATACCCTGAGATTCTTAACAATGCGAATTGGACAGTCCTGGTCAATTATCATCAACCCATAAGCAATTGCCAACCTTTCACTATGCACATTTATTACATGCATCTTCTCTTCATCCTCAATATCATGTAAAACTGAAGAGACATTTGATAAGTAACCTGCTTCTACCAGCTTCTTCCCAATCATTTCAAGCATTTTGTAGATCTTAGAAGACTCTTTGTGATCCAAATCACCCGCAATAAACTTATGCAGCCTCCCACTAGCTTCAATTAAGCTCCAACCTGCTACTTTACTTGTGCAATGACTTGACATCAACTTCCTAACCTTAATAACATCTTCCCATTTCCTTGCCTTGGCATATAAGGCAGCTAAAAGAACATAGTGTCCATCATGTCCAGGTTCTAATTTGATTAGTTTCTTCCCAATAATGATTCCTAATTCAATAAATCCATGTATTTTGCAAGCTCCTAAAAGAGTAGCCCATAACACACAATCCGGTTTGATGCTCATACCTTCAATCAATTCAAGAGCTTCAGGAACAAGCCCTGCTCGACCTAATAGATCAACCATACAGCCATAATGCTCCATCTCTGGCTCAATGCCATAATCCCTCACCATTGAGTTGAAGAAATGTCGACCTTCATTGACTAAGCCAGCTCGGCTGCATGCATTCAGGATGCCAACAAAAGTCACTGCTGTGGGATTAAATCCTTCATCAATGGATCTCTGAAACAGTTCAAGGGCTTCCTTCCCTTGCCCATGAGTAGCAACACCACAAATCATAGCATTCCAAGCAAATATATCTCTTTTAGGCAATTCATAAAACACATATCTGGCGAGATCTATACAACCACACTTCGCATACATATCCCCAAGGGCAGTCCCTAACGCCAATGTAAGGGGAAACTTCACTTTCTTTATAATTGAATGGACAAAAGTTCCATGCTCAAGCAAGCCCAACTGCGCCGAACCAGAAAGAACGGTGACCAAAGTAGCCTCATTTACAGACACGCTTCCATTCCTGATCATTTCACTGAACAAAACAAGCCCTTTCTCTAAATCTCCATTTTGTACATAACCCATGATCAAGGTGCTCCACGAGATCACATCTCTTTCAGGCATTTGATCAAACATATATTCCGCAACAAAAATCTGCTCATTCCTTACATACCCAACTAACATTGCGTTCCAGGAAACCACATCTCGGCTATTAGGGAACTCATCAAAAACCTTTCTTGATTCGTACAATAATCTGCAAGCGCCGTATAAGCTTATCAAAGCGTTTCTGACATACAAATCTTCACAAAAACCAAACTTTAACGCATGGGCATGGACCTGAGTACCTTCCGAGGGTGATGGATATCTGGTGTACGCATGGAGGAGAATAGGAAAAGTGAATTTGTTGGTGGGCACGCCCGAGATTCTCATATTTTTGTAAAAGGTGAGAGTTTGATGAGGGTTTTCACCTTTGGCGAGGCATCGGAGGAGGTTGTTAGCAGCGAAGACGTTGGGAAGCTCTATCTGGCGGTATACGGAGTGAAAGTAGGAAGAAGGTGGAAAAGGGGAAATAGCGCATGCGGCGAGGAGGTGGCCATAGCGGCGCGGCTGTTGGCGAGGCCGAGGGAGACCAGATGAGCGTGGGACTGGATGATTTGGGAGAAGGAAGGGGAGGGAGGGAGAAGGGAGAGAGGGGGAAGGGAGGAAAGATGAACATTGCGAGGGGTTGGTGGAGCTTGGAAGTGATGACGACGTGAAATAGCATGACGCATGAAGACGAAGAAGAAACAGGCCTTATACTTGCTCTTATCAGCCTAAAAGAACATAAATCTTAGTTCAATTATAATAGATTAATGTACATAAATATAATTTATATGATTTTTTAATTTTATTAATAAATTTAATGTGATTGATTTATTTAATATTAAGTTCCGTTTGATTAAAGGATATTAAACTTTTCCTATTCTAATTTTAAATGTACATTAAATTAAATTAATTAATATAATTTAAATAAAAATTTATTTACAACAACAACATCAAGCATTTATCCCATTATGTGGAGTCGACTACCTGAATCTTTTTTCTCCATTATGTCCTACTAAGAATCAAATTCTCATTTAAATCCAATAAATAAATGTCATTTCTAATTTCTAACCAAGTCTTTTAGGTCTACCTCTACCTTTCTCAACATAGGCCAAATCTAATACATCTACTATCCTAGCAGGGCCATCGGAAGGCCAATGTTTTATATGATTAAATCATCTAAGGCAACTCTCTCTAATCTTATTTGTCATTAGAACTACTCTAACCTTTTCTCAAATATGCTCGTTTTGTATTTTATCTCTAAGAGTAAGTCCACTCATCTACCTAAGCATCCTCAACTCAGAAACACTTAACTTAATATTATGTTTCTCTTTTAATGATAAATATTATGTGCCATAAAGCATTGTAGGTCTCACCACCATCTTATAAAATTTTTCCTTAAGATTGAGTGTACTTTTCTACCACACAACAAGCTTGAGGCATTCCGTCGGTTCAAGAATCCAACTTGTATTCTACTAATAATTGCCCCATCTATTTCATCATCACTTTGAACAATACACCAAAGATATCTAAAATGAGTATACTTATTAATGTCTTAATCGCTTAAAGTCACAAACGCCCCCACTAGAGTTATTACTACTAAAATTATAGTCCATGTATTCGATTTTAGATCTACTCAAACAACAATTTTTAGAGTCTAAGGTTGACCTCTATAATTCGAGTTGACCTTCAACTTCCTTTCTAGTCTTATCAACAAGAAGAATATCATCGACAAAAAAGTATACACCAAGGTACATTCTCTTGCAAATGTCTAGTGAGAACATCCATGACTAAAGCCAAAAAGATAATGGCTTAAGGTTAATCCTTGATGTAATCCAACAAAAATAGGAAAATACTTTATCAAATAACCTAGTATTTGAACACAAGTAATAGCTCCAGCATACATATCTCCAATGGCTTGAATATAAGCATTAACCCCTTTCTTTTCTAGAACTCTCCATATCACTTCTCTTGGAACTTTATCATATGCTTTCTCTAAATTAATAAATATCATATATAGATCCTCCTTAGTCTCTCTAAACTTCTCCATCAACCCTCTCAATAAATGAATAGCTTACGTAGTAAACCTACACTGCATGAACCCAATTTGATTTTGAGAATTATTAGTATCAAGTCGTAACCTATGCTCCATAACTCTCTTTCGAAGTTTTAAAGTATGACACATCAACTTAATTCCTCTAAAATTTGCAAAATTTTGTGCATCACCTTTATTCTTAAAAATAGGATTCAACACACTCATTCTCCACTCATCTGACATCTTTTTAGTCTTCCAAATAATATTAAAAAAATTTAGTAAGCCAATAAATTTCTTCATCTCCTATGTATTTCCACACCTCTGTTGGAATATCATCACGTCTACTAGTTTTTCCACACTTTATTTTCTTTAAAGCCTTTCTAACTTCAATTTTATTAATACACTGATAAAAATAAAAATTTATATTTTCATTTAGAGTGCTACGGTCACTAAAGTCAATCGTATTCTCAGAATCTTCATTGAAAAGCTTAGCAAAATATCTCATCCACCTTTGTTGAATATCCTCTTTTAAAAATACACTTTTTAATCTTCATCCTTAATGCTCTTCACTTGAACTAAACCCTTACTACTCCTATCTCTTTGTTTGGCTAACTTATACATATACCTTTCTCCATCTTTAATATCTAATCTATTATATAAATCATTAAAAGCTAAAGTTTTAGCAGCACAAATTACTTTTATAGACTCCTTATGGGCAAATTTATATCTTTCCCAATTTTAAGATTTTATATATCTAAATAAATAAAAAACAAAGATTCTTATTTTTAATCTTAAATAACACATTTGGATTCCCTTACCAATTATTTTTATTATGAAAAGCTTTTTCTTTTGAAACTTCAAGCACATCCTTTATCACATACTTAATATTACTAGCTACTTATCCCACATAACATTCGTTTTCTTATGCACAGACAAAATCTTAAGACCTCAAAATTTTCTCTCAAAAATAATTTTGTTAGTATTTTTTAAAAGCTCCCATGCAACTAATCTTAGAATAATATTCTACTAATTTTTTTATATTATACACTTTCATCTTAAAATTCAAAATCAATAAGCATGTTGGGTACATAAACTTTTACTTGGAATAACTTTATAATCTTTGCAATCTAAACAATCTATTTTTCTTATAATAAAATAATCAATCTAAGTTTTATTATATTCATTCTTATAAATCTGAGATGTTCATCTCTTTTATTAAATAAGATATTAGCAATTACAAAATCATAAACTACAGAAAAATCTAATATAGTCTTACAACCTTCATTAGTCACTCCAAACTCATAGCCATCATGAATACTTTTAAAATCCTCTACCTCTCTACCAAAATGTTCATTTAAATCCCCTCTAATAAAAACTCTTTCTTCAAGATGAATCTTTTGAATTAATTCTTCTAAGTTATTTCAAAATTTTAATTTTAAACACATATCCAAATCTACATTAGAAGCATAAACACTAATAATATTAATAATTTTAGCATCAATAATAATCTTCAAATTAATAATTCTATCTCCAATTCTATAAATTTTTATAACATTATCCTTCAACCTCTTATTTATAATCACGCATATACAGTTTCTAGTATGACTTCTATTAGAGTACAAAAGTTTAAATTCTAAATTATCAGTCTCCTTAGCATTCTCTCCAATCCATTTAGTTTTCTAAATGCATAAAATATATATCTTCATATGAATCATAATATAAATTAATTCCATTAATTTGCCTGCAAGATAACCTACATTTCAAGATCCAATTCAAATTTTAGTTTCATAGACTAAATTTTTTTCTCACATTTGTTCATGATATAGGAACCCTTGCCTATTTAACATTACACCCGAGAGCCAATGCAGCAGCCCTTGTACACTTCTCATTGTATTTAGTCCATACAGCGCTTCTAAGGAACGTCATAGCATGATTGTTCGACAAGTTTTATGCTGGCTATCAACTACTTACGTAACCCTCCACTTTTCTCATCCAAGACTTGGGACCTGACAATGAGAGTACTATTTAAATAAAAATTTGTTTAATTTTATAAATTTTTAAATCTAGACTAAATTAAATAAATTAAAATAGATAAATATTAAACATAAATTAAAATTTGATTAATTAATTTATTTTTAATATTTTATTTATCATAAAAGAAATTTAATGTAAATGATCATAAATACATCTTAAATAAATTAAAAGTAAAATATTTGATGCACAATATTAAGAAAATTTATAATATATAAAGAACATTTTTATGATTTTATGACTAAAGAAGTTTTTTGAATTAATTAAACAACTTGGTTACTCCTATGGGGTACTTTAATTTTACTTTATAATTTATGTCAAACAACAAAATTATATTAAAAATTCTATGTTTAGCATAAGAAGGCTTATACATATTGTTTTGAAGCAAAAACTCTACATTTATTTGCTTCCAATAGTTTTTTTATTAAAATTTTCATATTTAGTAATGGATTTATACTATTAATTTTAATTAAAACATTTATTTAAAAATAATTTTAATTTATATATTTAATTATTTGTTTGATATTTGGGCATATATATACTTGCAAGTAATATATTAAAATTTTAAAATACATAAGACTATAGAATAAATTATCAAATAAATAATTAAATCATAATTAAAAAAAGTACTTTAACTCATAACAATATACTTACTGAGTTATAAAAATTACATTTACATACATAAATATATTTTCAAAACAATGTTCAAACTTATTTATGTATATACCAAAATTTTAAATTTTATTCAATTTCAAACATAAGTAATAGTTATTTATGAAATGCACTAATTCACTTAAAGTCTTATTATCAACTCTAATGTGGAATTTGTCATAATTTTTCCTTGCCAATTATAAGAATAGGACATCCAAAATAGCAGTATGTAGTAGAAGGGTGTAACTAGATTATTATTGTTTATGATGCGCCTGATTTATATGAATTATAAAACATAAGCATACAGTACTTAAATGACTTGAATGATTACAAGCATATATTTCTACTTTCTATGCATTGTACATAGTTAGGTTCGGGTGACCTATTTGGCTTCCGCTCATTATATGGTTTTACATGATTTTAGGAAAGGGTAAGAACCTAATGGGGTGAGGCTAGACAAATCCAGTTCTAGTTTAAGTTTTTTTCTTTAATACTTATATATTTCAAGTCATTAAAAATGCATGAAGATAGAATGATTTAAAAGATGTATTCATGACTAATATAAATGATTCTTTTGAAAATGAAATATACATGTTTTGACGAGATGAAAATAAAATGACATTGATTTATTTGTTTTTTTATTTATTTTGATTTTGTTGTATTTTTAATTTTTATCAAGCTATTGTGGTTAAAGGACTATAGTCAACGAGCAATGAAGATTAAAGGATTAGGGTGATAGTGGTTGAAAGTTCGTAGTCAGATGATGGCGGCCTGAGGATCATAATTTGATGATGGTGGTCAAAAGATTATAGTTGAGAGACAAAGATTAGGACCATAGTTTAGTTACAAAGATCTAAGGATTGCAATCATTGGGCGAATAAGGTCGCAATAATATGTGTTGGGAAATAATTTTCATAAGCTTATAGTTGGGAAATGTTGGTCAAAAAATCATAATTAAGTGATTATGGGCTGAGGACTATAGCCAGACAATAATGGTTCAGAGGATTGTAGTCGAGTGGCCATAATTGGTGGGTGACGGAGGACAAATGACTTTAGTCGAACGACAGTGGTCAGAGAACTATTTGTGATGTCCCATAATCTAATTTGAAATAATTATATCTTTTTACCTTGTATTTAATCTAACATAGCCCTTAATAATTTAATAGTATAAATGCATTCGGCAAAAGCAACTACAAATCATATGAATCAAGTAAAGTACATCAATTTATATTTCTATATTTATTTCACAAAATTTATGTGCAAAAATTAAGAGTTCAATCTATAACACTAATTTATCATTAAATGCTCCTAATTATTAAAATAATAAAAATAAAATACAAAAAATAAAACTAAACCTAAAAATTCTAATTAGTCTAACTCCATTATATTCTGTTATCTTTTTAAAAATAGGTAAAAATCACAAACTTAGCTAATAGCTCAAAAGGTTACTAAAAACTTATAACTACAATCAATACAAGGCAATTAAAATAGCATGCATGCATTAGTCATGTCTTGTATCTTGCTCACATCATGTTATATCATTTATATTATTATCATCACATGCCTTATTCAGTTAATATATAATTTTAGCATATACATAAATCATGTTATGAGCAAAACAAGATATCTGACTACTTGTGATATTTTTTCTTGTATCTAGTCCTGTAGGCCCTTCTGATTAAAAAAAAAAATTAGTCACAATCATATCAATCCCTTAAATATGAAGAAATGTTAAATATGAATAAATGTTATATTACATGTCATAAGTGAGGTGGCATTCTTGTAAGAAGTTGTCACTTTTTGTCCGTCAACATTTCACATCATATCAGGCAATCTCCTTATACCTCATATTTTATATCACTTTGGATTACACCATAAATCTTATTTCAAGGAAAGTTCAATAGTCCACCCTCCTATACAGTATAACATATCTCTAGCTAACCTAAATTATATGTCATTCATTTCCAGCCAGTCTTCCTTACTTTTACACACATTTCACAAGTGTATATCAAAATAGCAAACATCATGCTATAATCATTATATAAGATGTGTACATGATGTTTGCTATTTTGATATACACTTGTGAAATGTGTGTAAAAGTAAGGAAGACTGGCTGGAAATGAATGACATATAATTTAGGTTAGCTAGAGATATGTTATACTGTATAGGAGGGTGGACTATTGAACTTTCCTTGAAATAAGATTTATGGTGTAATCCAAAGTGATATAAAATATGAGGTATAAGGAGATTGCCTGATATGATGTGAAATGTTGACGGACAAAAAGTGACAACTTCTTACAAGAATGCCACCTCACTTATGACATGTAATATAACATTTATTCATATTTAACATTTCTTCATATTTAAGGGATTGATATGATTGTGACTAATTTTTTTTTTTAATCAGAAGGGCCTACAAGACTAGATACAAGAAAAAATATCACAAGTAGTCAGATATCTTGTTTTGCTCATAACATGATTTATGTATATGCTAAAATTATATATTAACTGAATAAGGCATGTGATGATAATAATATAAATGATATAACATGATGTGAGCAAGATACAAGACATGACTGATGCATGCATGCTATTTTAATTGCCTTGTATTGATTGTAGTTATAAGTTTTTAGTAACCTTTTGAGCTATTAGCTAAGTTTGTGATTTTTACCTATTTTTAAAAAGATAACAGAATATAATGGAGTGAGACTAATTAGAATTTTTAGGTTTAGTTTTATTTTTTGTATTTTATTTTTATTATTTTAATAATTAGGAGCATTATTTAATGATAAATTAGTGTTATAGATTGAACTCTTAATTTTTGCACATAAATTTTGTGAAATAAATATAGAAATATAAATTGATGTACTTTACTTGATTCATATGATTTGTAGTTGCTTTTGCTGAATGCATTTATACTATTAAATTATTAGGGCTATGTTAGATTAAATACAAGGTTAAAAGATATAATTATTTCAAATTAGATTATGGGACATCACAAATAGTTCTCTGACCACTGTCGTTCGACTAAAGTCATTTGTCCTCCGTCACCCACCAATTATGGCCACTCGACTACAATCCTCTGAACCATTATTGTCTGGCTATAGTCCTCAGCCCATAATCACTTAATTATGATTTTTTGACCAACATTTCCCAACTATAAGCTTATGAAAATTATTTCCCAACACATATTATTGCGACCTTATTCGCCCAATGATTGCAATCCTTAGATCTTTGTAACTAAACTATGGTCCTAATCTTTGTCTCTCAACTATAATCTTTTGACCACCATCATCAAATTATGATCCTCAGGCCGCCATCATCTGACTACGAACTTTCAGCCACTATCACCCTAATCCTTTAATCTTCATTGCTCGTTGACTATAGTCCTTTAACCACAATAGCTTGATAAAAATTAAAAATACAACAAAATCAAAATAAATAAAAAAACAAATAAATCAATGTCATTTTATTTTCATCTCGTCAAAACATGTATATTTCATTTTCAAAAGAATCATTTATATTAGTCATGAATACATCTTTTAAATCATTCTATCTTCATGCATTTTTAATGACTTGAAATATATAAGTATTAAAGAAAAAAACTTAAACTAGAACTGGATTTGTCTAGCCTCACCCCATTAGGTTCTTACCCTTTCCTAAAATCATGTAAAACCATATAATGAGCGGAAGCCAAATAGGTCACCCGAACCTAACTATGTACAATGCATAGAAAGTAGAAATATATGCTTGTAATCATTCAAGTCATTTAAGTACTGTATGCTTATGTTTTATAATTCATATAAATCAGGCGCATCATAAACAATAATAATCTAGTTACACCCTTCTACTACATACTGCTATTTTGGATGTCCTATTCTTATAATTGGCAAGGAAAAATTATGACAAATTCCACATTAGAGTTGATAATAAGACTTTAAGTGAATTAGTGCATTTCATAAATAACTATTACTTATGTTTGAAATTGAATAAAATTTAAAATTTTGGTATATACATAAATAAGTTTGAACATTGTTTTGAAAATATATTTATGTATGTAAATGTAATTTTTATAACTCAGTAAGTATATTGTTATGAGTTAAAGTACTTTTTTTAATTATGATTTAATTATTTATTTGATAATTTATTCTATAGTCTTATGTATTTTAAAATTTTAATATATTACTTGCAAGTATATATATGCCCAAATATCAAACAAATAATTAAATATATAAATTAAAATTATTTTTAAATAAATGTTTTAATTAAAATTAATAGTATAAATCTATTACTAAATATGAAAATTTTAATAAAAAAACTATTGGAAGCAAATAAATGTAGAGTTTTTGCTTCAAAACAATATGTATAAGCCTTCTTATGCTAAACATAGAATTTTTAATATAATTTTGTTGTTTGACATAAATTATAAAGTAAAATTAAAGTACCCCATAGGAGTAACCAAGTTGTTTAATTCAAAAAACTTCTTTAGTCATAAAATCATAAAAATGTTCTTTGTATATTATAAATTTTTTAAAAATTGTGCATCAAATATTTTACTTTTAATTTATAAATTTTAATTGTAATTAGTCGTTAGCTTTACCCAATATAGGTCAAATTGGGCAATCTAGGGCAGATCTCTAGATGTTGGCCCCAACTCTCCAAAATCATTTAATAAAACGTCCTTCCACTCTTTCATAAAACACCAGATTCATATTTTTAAATTGATTAGGTGGTTAGCTGGCTCCCAATCAGGCCGGGTAAGTCCAAGTTTTGTACTGCATTAGTTAGGAGTTCGGAAAACTGTGGTCAGTGTCCAAAATTAGATTTAGGATCTGGGAGGTAATCTTTGATTATAAGACCCCAACTTCAAAAATATAATCCCAAATTTTAATGAAATGCTTCAATTTTAAATAAATCTTCTTTTCAACCCAAAAATAAAGCCCAACCTTAATTATAGTGGAGCTTCCGGATAGTTCCTAAATCTCAAAGTGTCCCCATACTCCTCTTCCTTGTTCTATAATAACTGCTCAATTTGATCCATTCCTTTTGAGTTTCAAAATCCACCCCTTTTATATCACTCCTAGAAAATCTAACAAATTTTGTCCCTATTTAACGAGAGTTTTCGTAGGGCTCCTTCTACACGATGTATTAACTACGAGGGCTTGCGCTCGTAGGAGATTAGTTACACACACACTGATTTTAAAATAATTTTTCAAAATTTTATTTTGTTTTTGGGAAAATTTAAAATACTTAATGATGCGTTATCAGTCATATTCAAAGAATTAACATCAAATACTATTTTCCCCCTTTGGAAGAAATACATTTGTTAAAGAATTTTGGATATGAACTTAACAATCATCTCGCCAGATTTATCGTAGCTAGATATTTGGTCAACTCCATTTATACCCTTCAGGGTCATATGGAAGATCTTCTTTAAATTTGGTTACGATACTTCGCAGTAGACTTATGATTCTAAATTGAACCCCATTTTGAAGTTATTTTCACCTTCCGAGGTGATATACCTTTAGATGGGTTGTTCGGTTTTAGAATTAAATTTAACTTCAATTTTAAAATTCCCAAAGAAAGTTAATTTTTTTTCAAAACCACTCCTTACAGTGCAGTTTGTAAGAAGAAGGGAAGATAATAAGGATTGTTAGATTAAAAGAGTTGAATAACGGTATAATTAAAAAATAAATATCCTCTACCAGGATTGGTGATCTATTTGATTAGTTGGTGGTGCTTTATATTCATTAAAAATGATTTGATGTCTCATTATCACAGCATAACTAAAGGAGCGATAATATAGTGAAAACCTAAGTATGGTCACTATGAGTTTTATTCATACCTTTCAAGGAAACTAATGCCACAATTTTTCGGGATTAATGAATGAATTTCAAAGTTATTTTTAAATAATTTGGTATTATATTGATTGATGATATTCTAGTATATTCTAAATTTAAGGAAGTTCATATTTTTCATTTTAGGATTATTTTGTGACCTGACAGAAGATGGCATAGGTTGTTTGCTAAATTTTATTATGGAATTTTGGTTAAGTGTATTTTATTTATAAGCTTCAGAATGAACAGTGAGATGAATTTATATAAATCCCAAAAAAAAGTGCAAGCGGTTGCCATTGGCCAAGGCCTACTAGACTATTAAGGAATGTAGTTTTTGTTAATGGATGGGTATTATAAAATTTTATGAAAGGTTTTCTTTCATTTAGTATCCCTCTAATGAGATATTATATGGAAGGTAGTGCCTTTTGAATGAATAGGGCTTGTAGGGATTTTAGAAGTATGAAAAGTTGTATAACATCAACTCCTTATGTGACTATCTTATGTATTACTAAATGATTTGAGTTATTAGTGATGCTTCACAAAAGGTTTGAGATTTGTTCTAATGCAGCACAGAAGTTGTAGCTTATGCTTCTAGATAGCTAAAGAAAATGAAAAAAAAAAAACTATCTGACATAAATATCTGGGGTTAGCACTATTTATTTGCTTTGAGATCTTGAGAGCACATACTATATGGAGAGTCATATGTGAGATCTTTAATAACCATCAGATCTAAAATATATTTTTACCCAAAAGGAATTAAATTTAGAGACCCATTTTAGAAGGAATCTAAAATAATCAAGGAGTTTTCTACTAATCCTTATTGGACTTTCCTCCCATCAAGCTACTTCTAATGCCAATTCTATCAACATTCTCTAAAGCTCTATAACTCCTTAGGCCTATAAAGGTTAACATCTCTCCATACCCACTAGTTAAACACTTAATTCCCACTTGTCTACTTCATGTTCTACTCCCATTTTAGAAAGAGATACAAATGTCACTCTTTTCTTTCCAACCTATGCTCACGTCTCAATGGCAACTCCTTTGAGTTCTACAAAAAGTGTTCGAACCATTACTTCACCCCAAGTTTGTAAGACCATTAATACTCTTTTCAATACAATTATCTCCTAGACGTGTTTAAGCCATTATTTTAAATCTTACTCTAATTCTTCCATGTCAATGATACTCATTTGATTTTAAGACATACCATATCTATAATACTTTCAATAAAATCATTATTAAAATTTTGGAAAATAGGCTCAAGCCTCATGTGGCTTAATTAATGACCCTAGTTAATTTTACCTCATTCAAAAGAGAGTTCTATCAAAAATGGTCATCCTTACTTTTGAATGTTACCTGATTCAACAAGTCACCTTCCCATAAGCTTTTGTGCAAAATTGCGATATTTTATAATGTTCTTTACACACTCTCTAAAGACTTTATTCTTGATTGATTGGAGATAGAAGATTTTTCCTTTTATGTTTATTCTTAATTAATATTGCATTTTATATTATTATTCTATGTGTTCCAATGGGCCTCGATGGCTTCTTCGTTCAACTTTTTGGTTAGGCAAGGGGGTCTCCTTCCCCTTATTTTTTATTTCTGCATGAAATAATTTCCTCCAATATCTTATATTCTAACACTTGAAAAAATAATTATGGTATCAGTGTCGATAGCACATTTTAATCAGTTATTATTATAAAGATCTTCTCTTTTAGTCAAGTTACTGTTCAAAATTGCCATCTCTTTAAATAACATCATTGCTCAATTTTCTCTATTTTTAGGCTTCATAGTAACAGGAGTCAAAAGTTCTAATCATCTTCTCTATAATACTCAACTGGCCACATATATTTGTAATGCTCATGATCTATTTTTGGCTAGTAACTCATTCCTTTATATTAGACTCCATGTTTGAACAAAGAAGGTTAATACGTCTAATTTCATCACTTATGCAAAAAATCTTTACTCTTTTCTAGCAGGTTTGAAGCAAAATTGCATTCAATTGCTAGTAGGCTATAATATGTGAGAATTACTATTTGAAATACCATTGTCTATTAGATTAGGGGTCAATTGTTTAGTAGGCCTCAAAACATGTTGCAAATGAATTATAAGATGTTTTGCTAAATTTATTTTTCATGGAACAATCTTATAGAAAAAAAGATGCATCTTATCACTTGGAAAAAAAACTGGCTACTAAAGCAAGTAAGGTCTTGGCATCTCGGCTATGCCTTGATAATATTTCTCTCTCATTAAGCATATTATTAGTGTGGATAGCCTTCTGGATCATTGGTGTAAGTTTAATTATGTGGAAAACCATCTCCCCCAAGTCATTTGTCTATTGGAAAGCTTTATACAGGTGCCTGCCTTCCGCCAAGAGCAATTTCATTTTAGTGTCACCCCTACCTGCCTATCTTGCTTATTTGGACCCTTAGTGCAACAATCATTCTCTTGCTAACTTTTGGTTTCAATTTTGCACAACTTTTTCCTCTCATGCCCAGGTTAAAGATTTATTATCACCTTATAACTAGAATCTCCCCAACAACATTCCCTTCAAGTCCACCAAGTCATTCTTCTCACCCCCATCTCTCTTTCTTCCCCTATTGCTTAAGGTGATGTATGGCCAAAAATGCTTCTTTCAAATCTTTTACAAGTAGCTTTATGGGGATTTTCCCCATGTTCTTTGGCACAAATTTGTTTGGCATAAGAGATTATCTTTAAGATTTTCTATTTTTATCTGGATGGCTTTCATTAGGGGATTAAAACCCATAGACTCATTGTATAAACATGGCATTCCTATTGATTAAAGGTGTGTCCTTTGCAATGGTCATCTGGAAAACATACCTCACTTAATTTTTTATGTGATTTCTCATATGGATTTTTTTTTCCATCTCCCTAGGATCGAAAGTTATTTTTAAAGCCAAAACTTTACATGCCTTTTGATCACTTTGTTAATTATGTCTTGTTTCTATCTATGCTCATCCTGCTCAAAAGAAATTTCATTTTTAACATCTATTAACTCACTTTATTATATTTGGAAAGGGAAAAAAAGATGATAGGTATAGTCATACCCTTCAAAGCTCTTCTTCATTTTGCTTCAAAACTAAGTTGTCCATTCGTGCTAAAATTCTTGGTGAGATTCCAAAGAGCAGATCTTACACCTCTTATAGAGGTGGTCATGTTCCATTATTTTCTACCATTTTTTCTATGGAGCTATTATTACCTTAAAACTTTGGGATTATAGACTTTATGCTTGGCTAGTAAGCATTTGTGATTGTTGGGAAGCTTGGTTTTGTTTTGTATGGTATCATTTTCTTTGATTACCTATGCTCTCATCTGATCTGGGCTCTCTTTATTTGGTAGACATGTGAATGTTCCTCTCTTGACATTTCTCCCATGAAGGTCATCTTGGCAGCAAGGATCCACTTTGGGTGGTAGATTAGGCAACTATGAGAGATTTTCTTATCTGATGTGATGATTTCTACTATCTTGGAGCACTTTGGCTCATTCTAAGGATGTTTTTTGTCTTTAGGCTTTTTGTTATTCTTGCTTTATATTTGCCTTTTTTTTAGCATTGCCTTTTTTATGCAGCTCATTTGTTATCTCTTACTTTGAGTTGTAATATTTTTGTACATTGCAATTAATTTTATAATGAATGAAATTAGGCTTTCCCTTAATTTTCCACTAAAATGGAAAGCTTGCACTAAAGATGAAGATAATCGAAAGGGATGTAACAAAGAAGAAAAGAAATCATTTGTTATCCTTAAAACACTTGTTACACAGAACTGGTAGAACAAAAACTTTGGTGGCTATGAAATGGTCAAGTAACATAAAGTCATTTAAAAAATGGTCATCGCCTCTCAAGAGGGACATTTTCAAGCTCACAAGTGGTGGAACTCTTTTGCAACTATAGAAAGGAGAAATAAAGACTATTGAGAAAATACTTTTTACCCTCACATATAGGAAAGAGTTAAACAAGCTAAGAGTCAAACTAAGAGTTCACAAAGGTTAAATGTTTAACGAACATTAGCCTCCAATGAAGAAAATCAGCTACATAGTTTGCAATAATTTGAATATTCCACTGTCTAATTTGGATCATTCTTGTATATATTTATACTAATGCAATATTCACATATTCCAGCACTTTGTTGTCATACTATAAGAATCAA